>NC_141927.1:7811458-8042346 GCF_057802395.1 Ceratotherium simum simum
GGCCAGGAGCATCTTGTGCTGGCCTTAATGACCCAGGGAAGGCATCCTCACTCCCACCAGAACCACCCAAATCCTCTGAGTATAATAAAGGACCCAGGAACTGCTCTCTTAGTGTCCTAAAAAGGGTGGGAAAAGTGAATATGCAGCCTGGACACTCCTCAGAAATGGCTAAACACTCACCTGAGCAAGGGCTAACATTTTCTGAGTCCTTCAGGGAAGTCCATGCCCCTCTCCTGCCTGCCTGTGTCTGAGGATGAACCCTCCACCAGGTCAGCACCTCACAGAGAAGTATGAACATTCTGGAGTCTGAGAATATTATATGGAGATGAGCAACCAGGTTTTAAGGGAGGAAATAAGGCTGGGGATCTGGACTATGTGTGAAAACTCGAACGTGATGATCCAGTCATCACCTTCCTTACTCTCTGTTCATATTAACAAGGACATTTACCAAGAAATACCCACGGCTACATTTGTATCAGATGAGATGTGTTTGAAACTATACAGATGCCAATCAACAGGAGAAAGGGTTAAAAAAAAAAAAACCTCAGTGCATCTGCAAGAATAAATGGCAAACTGGCTATGAAATTGAATAAACTAGAGGTACACATGTCAGCAGGGAGAATTCTTCAGGAACAACTAGTCTGACCTAAAATAAAAGGTGCAAAATGAAACTATGTTGATAAATGTGCATGTTTTCACTTGCAGAAAACATATATTGTTAAAAGTATACATGTAATTACATATTAACATTTTTAATTGCTTGGAAATGGTAAACGATAAATTATTATGTATTTTTCCAGGAGATGATTGGACTAAATGTGATTGGATCATGTTGGATTACATCAGATTACTCCTTAAAGATCACCTGCCCTTGAAGAGAAGCTGGTAAGGAAACTTCCTCACAGATAATTCCTCATTAGTATCCTGGCTGCTGCATCATGTCCAGCACAGTTTGTCCCCATCCACCCCTCTGAGAACCTACTGACACACAGGAGGGGGAGAGAAGGGATTTCAGGTTGGTGTCCATTAGCAATGTTGGTCCTTGGTTTATACCTCAGATAAATAGTCTAATTGGAGAAAGAAGTATCAATGTGGCTTTGATGGGAGTATGGATTCTTTAAGTTGTAATTGTATTTCTTAGAGAGAAACTTGATAAAATACATCATTCAAATGCAAATTACATGATGTTCAAATTCTCCTGATTTGTGGTGTGGGGGCAGTAATGTACGAGCAGTTAGGAATCTAGTGTTTTAGCTGAGGGCATTTAAAGGCTAAATAATTTATTTTTCATTCTTCTATTCAAACATATACATTTCATACTTATTAGAAATGATTTTAAAAGTGGAATGCTAAGGATAAAGCAGTGAATGTACACAAATGTCCACACCCTCAGCAGTGAGGCCCCCAGGCTAATAGGGAGGCAACATTTGTTTCACTTATAAGTTGTAGTTGAAATTGCCTCCCTCTCATGTCAAAATGTGATCATCTGAATTTTGAAGAGGAAAGCATGTTTTATTTCAGATTTTTAAATATCATTGTCAGAGGTTAGAGTTATGTAGCATTCTTTTATCGTTCTTTATTTTGAATGTCTTGGGAACTGTTGTATTTCTCTTTATCTAATAAATTGTAATGTTATAACTTGTGGCATGAAGTCTCAAAAATCAGTCATTATTGAGTGAAAATTGATCTTCAACATTTATATGTCCTGTGTATGCAGGAGCCTCTCTTCTGGGAATGGGTGATCATGACAGAGGATGGTACATGTCTCCTCATGTGACACCATACTTTGTGAAAATAAGAAAATGGTTATTGGTTTGATTATGTGGTCATTGAGGCCCTATCTTCCCCACTCTGTAGAGAAGGTGCATGAGGGACATCTGTCTCTGTGTCTATGTGACCCATCGTCCCTTTTCTTCAAGTGAAGCAGGACATGAAAATTAATACCTGAGCAAGACTGACCTAAAGCTTCAAGGAGATGAGGCAGATGGCAAGTCAATACAAACAGCACCAGCTCCATAGGCCCCAATGGGCAAGAACATGATGAAGGACAGAGGGGACCAGGGGGACAGAGAGCTCCCCACAGGAGTAAGAGGACCCTAGAGTAAGTGGAGGCTTGAATCTCTTGGGATGAGGGGGCTCCACAGAATTCAGCAAGAGGTTTTTACGTGGAATGTTCTGCATGCATAACTCAGTGCTATACCAGCCCATGCAACTAACATGACTTTCGGAATTCCCACCACCCAGTGTGTTGCAGATTGGCTCATTTAGACACTCTAGAGTAGCAACCTCACCTTCTGGCTGCCAAGTGTACAGCCTGGTGTTTGTCAGACCTTGAAATATGCTCCATTTACTCTACAACTCTTCCTCCTAGCATCCCTCTCTAAGATGTGTACTCGTGGCAGGGCCATAATATCTTAAATATCTTGGCACTCTAGTGGGCCATATGCCTATGTCCTCTCTTTAAAACCTATATTCAACTCCTCACAATAAGACCACACATTACCTTTGGAAAGCTGATCAGGACTTCTGCTGTTTCCACTCATCACCTTATCTTCCACCCACAGGTGCAGAGCAATGACTGCAGAGACTTTGGACACATACAACAGGAAGCCTGAAGCTGCCCCATGAGGTGCCCAGATGGGGCTCCACATCCCAGCCCCTGGGCAAATGAGGAGAAGAATCTTGTAACCAAGGAGCCCTGGAAGCCCTTCTTGAACACACAGGATCCTTTTTTAACAAGACTGGAAGGAGAGAAGGAAAAATGATAAAGGTAAGAACGTGGAAGTTTGTAAACCAATCCTAGGCTATAGCAACCTAAAGAGACTTTATTTCAACCTCCACACCACATGCACAGCCATCTCAAGCAAGTACCTCCAACCAGGACACAAGTATGACAAGAGCTGTATTATCGTGGTCCAGGGGTCCACCCCAGCAAGGAGCTCATTCCCACTCTTGAAGGAAACACTAAGAGCGAGAGGAAAGGACACACACGTGGGAACTTTGCACATCAAGCAGACAACAAAAACAATAGTCTAAACTAATGGGGAAACCTGGCAGACTACCTGCAGTTGAGGGATGGCTTCCTGAGCTTGAGGTGAAGCCGGCAATGCCATAGCTGGAGTTCACAGGACTTCTGGGTACTTGCCTCACTCTAAAACTCCCAATAAGGCTGGACTCCCAAGAATTTTTATTTGTGTTGTGAACTGGACAAAAAAAGTGCAGGCAAGAACTACAGGTGAGGTAGGCTTTGTAGCCTCAGAAACATCCAAGGTTAGGCACTCTGCTAAGTGTGGATAAAGCAAACAAAATAGGATGGAATTGATAGAATGTGGTGATCATCTGAGGGTGAGGGCTCATTTCTCTTCTGGGTAACCTTGAATTGCTTCACTCCTATGCTCCTTTTGGGTGAGAAATTTCTTAAAATTCCATTCTGTTTAATGAGACTCCAACTTATTTGTGTATCTTCAGTTTTCACTCTTTCCTTCAATCTTTGCTTTTAAAAGTGCAGTTACTTGCATGGCATGCCAACAAGAAGCTAGAGGGGCCATACATGGGAAGTGATTTAATTTAGATGCCTCTAGAAGGAATATCTTTTAAAATTCTGCAGTAAATATTCCCAAATTGTCCATCACACATATTAATCCATAAAATGGTCTTAAAACAGCATTAACTCCGACACTCAATCTGAAGAGAAAAAGCTTGTTTCAACGTAATCAACAGGACACAATATTTAAAAACTTGAGCCGACCCCCTGTGGCTTAGCGGTTAAGGTTTCGCTGCTTCCGCTGCTGGCGGCCCGGGTTCAGATCCTAAGGGCGCGCACCGACAAGCACCGCTTTTCCGGCCATACTGAGGCCGCGCCCCACATATTAAGCAACTAGAAGGGGATGTGCAACTCATGACACACAACTATCTACTGGGGCTTTGGGGAAAAACAAGAGAGAAGGACTGGCAAATAGATGTTAGCTTAGAGCCTGTCTTCTCAACAAAAAGAGGAGGATTAGCACGGATGTTAGCTCAGGGCTGATCTTCCTCAGAAAAAAGAAAAATAATAAAAAATAAATAAATAAGAAAAAACTTTTTATTTTCTGTCTGATGGAAAATTATAACAGGTTGATATTGTGCTTTATTTTTTCCTCATTACCACTTAATGTATTGATTTCCTTTCATATTACAAAATGAACACACTGTAATAATTTTACAGCTAAATTCATTTTTTATATGCACTCCTTGCCTTTTAGTTTGGCTGATTTCCCCAAAGTTACTATTCATTGGGAAAGGAAATCCTAATATATATTTTATGTGTGGTGTCTTCTCTACAGCATACAAAGGCAGACCAATGCCTCTCCAAACTCTGAAAAGAAGTCTGTCCTAGATCCTGTTCTCATAGGTCAGCCACTCTCTCAAGAAAAATCCTGGCCATGAGATGTCTGGCACAAGTGTCTCCTACTTAAAAGACCTCCAACCAAACTTCTGTTTTGCCACATTCTGAAAATAAAAGACACAGAGTGATATCAGCGGAATCCTCCCAGCCTCCATTCAGGTATTTTGGCCAGGAGTCTACTCATCACTGTCAAGCTCATGCACAACAGGACCTGATGTCAGCCTCTGCACGGATGTTTGACAGATCGGCCACCAGAGTATTTGACCAGCTCGGCCCTGCCTCCTCAACTCTCATGTTTAAGTCAGCTGCCATCCTGCTGTGAACTCAAAGCCAAACTTACAACCTCCCCACTCTTGAGATTTGGCTAGGACTCCAAACTCCACATCCCGGCTGGAACAGTCAAGAGAACTGCTTCCAGATCTCCTTGCAGGACTGTCTTTTCCAGACCCTCAGAAAATAATTCAGACACAGACTGCTCCTCTCAATGCTGAGATTCACACGTATAGATGCTCTAATAAATTTGTTCAATGTAAAAACATGCTGTTTCCTGTAAGTTCACTGCCTTACTCAGACCTTATGCTCACTCTCTATTCTTCACCTCAGCTTCCTGAGGGTAAGCTAAACAATGCAAGCTTTTGGGGAGACCCTGGGTGATTCTTTCATACGAAATGCACTGTGTTGGTATTGAGAGATGATGGTTAAAGTGGCTCCTGTGCTTGCTTTCCCAGGCTTAATGCTACTGGAAGTAACTGGAGGGACTCAGCATCAGCATCACCAGGGCACTGGGTTAAAAATCTAAATTGATGGGTCCATCCCTAGACTTTGAAAATTATAATTTCCCAGAGTTGAGGCCTGTATATACAAGAAATTCTATGTGCATTAAAGAATCAGAGAATAATATTACTTAAACATCTTCTCTCAGCTCTAAAGGTTACCAATGAAGTACACCAGGTTAATTCTTAGGGAACACCGTCATCTCAGAAATGATGCTGAGTTGTTCTGTGGTGGCCTCAGCATTAACGCTCTTTTAATAAAAGCCTCATGGACTTTCTGACCCACTGATCCCTCTACTTACAGACCAAAGCCTAGGTAGCCTCACTGAAATCATTCAAATCCCAGACGCCATTTATGCATGGCTCCTTCTATTCTCTCCATCCCTGTGATCACTCAGAGGATTCCCAAAAGGTAAAAATGTTTCCGTGCCTCGCCAGACCCTTTGTAATTGCTAAGAAATAAGGACTCAATGCTATTTTGTTTTTTGTTAGAACTCTACAAGAGCAGTAATAAAGGGCAAGATTTATACATGAGACAAGGTGCCTACAGGTAAAAATTAGTGAACCACGGACCCAGGTCCTGTAAGGAGACTGGGACCATACCAGAAGTTGCAGCAGGTTGGGGTGTGGCCTGGGTCGTGCCATCTTGACTTTTTTCCGTGATTCTTTCACAACCTTGTGTGCTCAAACCCAGGAATATTCACTGCTCGGGAAGCACAGAATCCTGCAGACTGAAAGGCAAAAGAAAGACTCACAATGGA
Organism: Ceratotherium simum simum; assembly: GCF_057802395.1. Lineage (NCBI taxonomy): Eukaryota > Metazoa > Chordata > Mammalia > Perissodactyla > Rhinocerotidae > Ceratotherium > Ceratotherium simum. Next base: position 7,817,377 of record NC_141927.1, read on the forward strand.
TGTCCTACAGGGTGTAGGGAGCAGCCATTTGTTCTTCTCCTAAGGAAATAATCTCCAGAGGTATGTGATTACTCTTGATCCTGGTCAAAGATTTTCCTAAATTAGAAAACTGGAATATAGCAGGTGACTTAAGTGATATCCTTACTCACCACTCTCCCATGGATTTGCAAACTCATGGCCTGGCTGAAATCAGCTGGAGAGCTTTTAAACTCCCAGTGTCCAGGGCCTTCAAAAAAGACACTGCAAATTAGGATCTCGGGAGTAAGATTCAGACACATATATTTATTAAAACTCCCAAGTGAGTCTCATATGGTTCAAAGTCAGGTAGTCTGCAGACATGCTTGTCTCACTTTAATCTGGGCCTAAGGGGCAGATTGTACAGCATGGGCAACATTGTCAGAATGTACTTATTAATGCCACACATAGCTGTGCCTGGGAATCTGTATTTCTTATGCAAGCCCTAGGTCCTACTAAGCTTCCCTTTCACCTGAAAGTGAAATAAACTTAATGAGCAAAACTAATTTTTGGAATGCCTGCATGCTTACAAATCAAAATCTCACATACTGTATGTCGTTATCTAGGAGAATTTTGGTTGATAATTGAAAGAAAATTTTAAAACACAACTTTCTAATGACGTCGAATAAGGCAAAATGAAAAAGCTATGAGAATATTCCCCATCAGCATTTTCACTGAAATAACTCCACAGAGTCAAAATATCTCATCCCAAAAGAGGGTAACTGCTTAAACTTTGCAAAGCACGCCTTGGAGCCCTTTACTCATTTTCCCAAAATTCAGAAATAGGCAAAAAAATAGAGATTAAATTCCTAATTTCCTCATTAGTCTTCTAGTTTAAAAGTCATCCCTGTAATTTGACTCAATATTATCAAATAAATGGATTTTCACTATAAAACAAATCCTTTCCATTCCAATTCTGATAAGTATGGAATATCACTTCTGCTTCCCCTGTCATGAAAGAGGGCAGTGTTTGCCTGTGTGTGTCCCCAAACATCATCTGTTTCACCACCATTTTTTCCAGCCACAAGAGCTAGGGAAATTGCTGATACAGTATGAAATAGCCTGCACTCTTGGGTGGACTTCTCCTCCACATCTCTATAGTCACCTCCAGGTCTCCTGGGTGCTACAGGACATGTCTTCATTGCCAGGAGGTGTCTTCATTGCCAGGAGGTGTCTCCTCCTCTTCAGAGGAAGAGAGGAAACTCCTGGAGGTCACTATCGAGGGGTGACACCTCAGTGGGACATGGGGCACAGTGTCCCTCAGATTTCTCTGAAGTGGAAGGCTCTCTGCCCAGGAGGGGTTGTGGCTCTCAGCTGAAGGCAGTGGGAGCATTCAGGAATCTGGAGCCTCTACCAGCTCCTTAGTTCAATCTCCTCTGAAAACCATTCTGAGGGGCTGGCCTGGAACATGGTTCAATCTCTGGACAATGGGCCACAGTGGTAGAGCTGGGTGGTATTCAGGTGAGGTCTGTTGTGTGGAGGCTGGAGGTCACTGATTTGCCCCCGGCATGCATCTTTCTGGTCTCCTGGGGGTGCTGCTGTGGGTCTGGAGTCCAGTTGTCCATGGTAGGAGGCTGGAGTGCTCTGGAAAAGCCCCAGATGTGGTCTCTGGGGTGCTCTTCTAGGGGGTCTCGGAAGGGACTGAGTCTCTAGTTTCTTTTGGAGGTTCTGGAAAGTCTGAATGGGAATCTAAGCACATCTCCTCCTTGGTGCCTTTGATGCTGATTTTTGGCTTCCTTGTCCAAACTGTTTGCAGGCAAGCTGTTGGCAGGGATAGGAGTTGATATCCAGATACATGGTTTGTGCCTGGGGTTGAGGCCGGTGGCTCAGGCCATGTGTCTTGGAGGGAGCCTGGGGATCTTCCAGGAGAGGAAAATGGGGCTTCTTGTCCTCAGCTGGACAAAGAGGGTAGAATCCTGGGCAAAAGCATTTGAGTGCTGGGTGAGGATTGTCAGGGACAGGCATTTCAACTGTCCATTATTAAGTCCAGGAGATGATAGAAGGTCAAAGTCTCAGGCTCTTTGGAAGACCGGCACAATGGCAACCATGGACCTCATGTCAGGTGTCTTCATAGGTGGCCTACATGTGAGATTTAGAATCACGACTTATTTGCTTTGGCTTTGTGGAAAGGCATCAGCCTCTTGCATGCTGGGTAGATAACACACAGAAATCCATGTATCAGAATTTCCTCGCCATCAAAGACAAATTAAAATTAACCAAATAAACAAAATTACAAAATCAAGAACTTATAAACTAAATTGAACAGTTCAACATACACAAGTGTTCCATTTCAATAGAGTGAGGGACTCAACCTCAGTGGTGATCAGAATAAATAAATAACAATTTCACCTCGATGAAGGGTTACATTGATAAGAAAATATAAACGCTTCTTCATAACAAATGTCTCTTTGTTAATGAAGTGGAACTGAGCTCTTTCATACACTTTTCTAGGGAATGTATGCAGCTAATGCTGTTTGGGAGGCAGTTTGGAGACTATAAGGTGTTTTGATGAACGATTTGCAGGTATGGACCGCTGCTGAAAAGATGCCTCTTCTGGCTTCAGGATTATACATTGTGGGAAACATCTGAGAAAATCACTTCCACATCCCTCACCAGCATACTGTTGGCAGACCTGCAAGGAATTGTGCCAAACCCAAGAAAGCAAACAAAAATAACATCTGAAAAGCACACTAACTGATCACATTGGCTGGCATTGAATTGAACAATTCCTCTCACAGAAGGGGTTGAGGCAGATTGGCCTCACCCAGAATAGAACAAGAGGGGGACCAGGAGACTCACTCTCATGTAGTCACAGGACTCTGTTGACAGATTCCTTCCATTCCAGCTGCCAATTCCCTTGGGGTCTCCTGGGATATCTTTGCAGTAGAGCCTTGCTCTGCTGCTCTTGTTGCCTGCAAAAGAAACCATGTCAAGTGGAAGGAACTTCACTTCCCTGTCCCCAGTTGGGACAGACATTTCTGTGGCCCACATCCAATCAGTGTTGGGTTGTGAGACAGGTCTTGAAGCCCTGGGTCTTTGCCCCACCTCAGATTCTTCCCCAGCTGCAGAGACCCTGCAGGTTTTCTCATAAAGTCCTTTCATTTAGATTCCATTGCTTTTCTCCCTATCATGGGCAAATTCCAAAATGTTCCCCAACCGCCAGGACTGTCCCAGAATAGAATGAGCTGCTGAGTGTGGACTCTGGAGGAGAGTGTGCTCCTTTCTTTCTCTCCATGTCCCTGTCCTGGCCTGGAGGTGGCTGTGCACACCGTGTGGAGGTTTAGAAACAGCTGACTCCACCTTGAATTTCAGCCCAAAAAATAGTTACACCTCCTAGGTTCCTCACCTTTGACTATGCTCCTTCTCTCTCTCTGCCTTGTTGAAGGGCCCTGGGTTAGGTGCGACCTGCTGATTCCATGGTTCCAGGTTCTCCTTCAGCTTTTTGGAGCCCAAGGGCTGGGGGGCTAGGGACCCTTGCCAACGCACCATGGTGAACCAGATACTTCTCCCCAAATGCCTCATGTCCTTGCACTTCACCTGTGGGTGGAGGAGGAGGTGATCACTGAGTCAGCAGAAATAATAGGGCGATTTCAATGTGAATTTAAGGACAGATTTAGAGAGGCGAATATTGATTTGGGAGAAGGGACGGACATATGGCAGTACCTGTCAGGATATTGAAGGTATGATGGTGCTTTGCAAAGCCTCTGTTAGGGAAGGACATGGGAGGAAGGATTGGAGGTCTCAAGGTGAACAGAATGAGCCAGATGGAAAGATTGAGACCAAAATCAAGTGAGACACGACAGGAAATAGGAAGTGAGGTTGTTCCTCTGAGTCTCCATGTGTCTGGTGATGTGGTCCCAATGCAAGGTATCCTTTCATGGGAAAGGACAATGGAGTGATGGACACAGAACTGTCCGTGTCCAAACCATGTCTCTGGATTCCATGCACATCCCTGGTTCGCCACAGACGCAAGCCTCCACACTTCCCCTGGGATCCTCCTCCTCTGGTGGAGTAACTCTCTGCACTACTGGTCCCTTCAGTTCCTTCTTCCCTTTCTGGGCATTAGAGAGTCTGGAGGGCCCGTGCTGGGTGGAACGGCCTGCCATCTGCCTCACCTCCTTGGATTGTCACGTCAGTGTTCCTGGGAATTATTTTATTTTATTTTATTTTATTTTATTTTATTTTATTTTATTTTATTTTATTTTAGAGGAAGATTGGCCCTGGGCCAATCTATTTGGCCAAAGAAAGACAGTATTTCCTGGGGTGTACCCAATTATCCATGCCAAGGGAATGCTGCAATGAATGCTGGGGCACACGTATTGGAAAGTCAAAAATAAAGTAAATTTTCCTCCTGAAAATTTGAATTTCCTCTTTGACATAAGAGGAGGCAGTTTTGAAATTCAAATTCACATAGAAAAAATGTTTTCTCCTCTAGTAGACTGGACGCCTCACAGGGCCAGCCGGGTCAGAACTATTTTATTTTATTTGTAATCTTCATGCCACAGATTTTTTATTTTTTTATGCCCCAATTTTAACAAGTTTCCAGAAATGTGAACTGAATATGTTTGAACTGAAGATGAACAAATCAGTTTTTTAGGCTTTAAACGCCCGTAGCCAAACCCAGCAAATTTCCGTATCTACTTAGCCACCGCCCCACACACATCAGAGGCTGGGGTCTATTTCCTCTGGAATTTGAACCTCATGTAATCATTAGCATTGAATATGATGTGTTTTATCCATCTCTTTCTCAGAATTCCTATGAAAATTAAAGAATCTATACCCCAGTGCCTAAAGCCACATCACTCTCTATTTTTCCTAATGTCCCCTTTCTCAGAGGGATCGTCTGAGGGGGCACTTTGTAATGGAAACCCACCTGAAATCCAGCTGTGCTCCTCCAGTCCGATTCTCGACAGAGGGGTGCAGGAATAGCTTGCCTGAACGTGATCCAACTTCCAAGGTGCCTGTGGAAGTGTCAGAGGGGGAGTTTCCAATCTGGGCAGACTTTTACACTGTTTGTAGGTCACGTGACCTTGTTAAGGGGATTAAGGGGATCTCAATCAATCCATCTAATCCTCTCACCCTTGATCTAAGCAGGTCATGAAGCCATGAACAGTGCTGTGTTGTTTAGAGTTTTCAGACATTTTAAAACGCCGTCTACTCTTGGACATACTTTTAAGAATGTCTATTTTCTGTAAGAAAAATAAACTTTTGTGCCTAGGCCTGTTTCCTTCTGTACTTTGTATTTCTGTTATTGTGGCAAACAATGAGTGTCATAATATTTACAATTTTAATACACTGAAGTGGAGAGTTTTATGGCATTGAGTATATTCACATTGTTGTGCAATCATCACCATCATCCATCTCCCAAGCTTTTACGCTTCTCTAACTGCAAGTCTGCATTTATTAAACACTGATTCTTGACTCCTCCCTACCTACAAAACATTCCTCCTCCATACTCCTTTCTATCTCTATGAATTGGACAGCTCTAGGAATTCATAGAAAAGGCATCATACAATATCTGTCTTGTGGGACTGGCTTCCTTTGTGCTTTGTATTGTGACTCAAATAATTGTTCTTGAGGACTCTCCATGTTGACACATGGAGGTATAGTTCACTCAGTTTCACAGTGCTTTACTACGAGTTGATGTCTAGGAATTGGAGTTTTCTTTTTTAGCCTCATCTCTGATTGGTTGATATTTGTGTTATTTTCACCCATTTCTCTTCCTCTAACAGTCAGGCCTGTGAAAGTGTTAGGCACATGTCTTCCTATTTATTAAGGGACAGTTGGGAATGGAAATGCCATTTATCTCATCTGGGCAATTTCTCGGTTGGTCCAACAGAGGATCTTGTCCTGTAAAGCAGATCAACAAATACCACCCCCAATAGCACAGATGGAGTGTCTCCATTCCTCCAGATTGTTGATACTCTTGGGAGTTTCCACAGTTTGTGATTTGCATTCATTTGCAATTGTATGGATTCTTAAATTTGCATTTCATTAATTATTTATGAATCGCTCTCACAGCATCTGGGTCCAAGGCCCTGTACCCATGTCTTGGTCCCACCCCTGTGCCCACCCACTGGGCAGCAAGTACCCTGAAAATTTCCCACAGCAGCCTGGAGTCCTCATCCTGGCCTCCCTCTCATTTCAAGGACAGACTGCCCCTTTAATCTCCCTCCACTGGCATAAGTTCTCCTCCTCACTCCCGCTGCTAAACCAGGGTGGAGCTCGCCACTCTGAGGAACACCCTCCCAAGACAGGATAAAGGGATCTTTCTTAGAAAAAAGATATCATACCTGTAAATATATCAATTTGCATACACTGTTTCTGGTTCTGTTCTTTCAATTATTAATTTTTCAATTATCTCCTCATCTTTTAATAGAAAATCCCTTGGGATTTTGAATGGAACTGATGGTATTACCCATTAATTAGAAGATACAGTGTTGTTTTGTGATTTTTTTTCAACTACGATATGTGTTAACGACCACCAAATTATATGTCAGTGCATTTCAATTGGGGATATTTTATATTCTTTCATAAAACTCTGTAAAGATTTTCCTAGATATAATGTATGAATCTATTTATTTTGGGAAGGAGGGCTATTGTCATTAATCCTTCCTCTAAATTACATTTTAATTAAAATAAATTATGCCTGAATCCTACATCTTGGTAGTTTTATAATTTTGCTGAATGCAGCTGTTAATTCAAAGATTTTTTTCTATGATTTTGCCAGGGTGTTCTTTGTAGACATTTGTATCACTAGCCAATACCAAATATGTTGGGGTTTTATTTCCAAGAGTGCACAATGCCATCATTTCTCAGGTGTCAGTGCCCTGCCAGTGTGTGCAGCACAGTGTGGAGAAGAAGCAAACACTGTAGGCTCCTTCTCTAGTTCTCTGTCTTTAAAGGCATGAAGTTTACCTGAAAGCATGTTGTTTGGTTAAGAATGTACAGTGTTTCAGTCTTCTGTTTTTCCATTCCTTTTTTAGTAATCATGGTTAATCTTCATTGATATATAAAATTCTGCATCTCTTAATTTCATCATATTTTATCTGTAATTTTATCATGTTGTCAGTTAGTGTAATAGAATTTCTAGTCTTATACCTGAAATTTGCTCAGACAATAGATGGTAAATGCTCTCCCCACAATACACATAGAAAGGTGATGGGAGAAAATATGTGGGAGGGATGTGTTAATTCACCGATTGTGGTGAGCATTTCCCAATGTACATGTTTATCAAATCATCACATTCTACACCTTCAATGTGTATGATTTTATTTGTCAATTATAGTGTCAAAAATTTTGGAGAAATATGTTTTCTAATTTTGGAAATTTGCCAAATAATGGAATAAAGAATAAAGCATTCCTGATTGTTTATACATTATATTGATGATGTTATTTTGCATCCACTACTGTTTTCACTGGATTGAATAGTTAATGATTTGGTCCATATATTCCTAAGTAAGACCGGGTTATATATTTTCCTTCAGCTCTACCCATCTCTTCCCAATCCATTTCAGATTCATTTCCTCTTTCACCACAGGGGCAATTAACAGACTGAAGTGAGCCCCTGAGTAATGGCTCTCAATTCTGGGAAGACTGTCATCTACACTTACTTTCAAAAGTCAAAGTTCCTTGTGACTTATATGATATTTTCTAAAGCAAGTTAGCTTAAAATGGGTTTGTTTTGTATCAGTTGGATTAGCCTCTGTGATCCATTTCTTTGGAGCCCTTGGGGAGCCCTCAGTCTCAAGTCATGATGGAGGAAAAGACAGGAACTTGGGCAGGGTCTGAAAACCTAGTGGTGAAGGACTGTTCCTGGGAGGGCAGGGGCTTGAGGGAGCCTGGGAGGTGCACTGAGGCTACTGAAGAGTCAGAAAGAGGGGACCTGTTTGTGAGGGTGAAGCACTAAAGGCTGCTAGTGTATCTTGGGGAGGGAGATGTCCTTGACTTAGAGTAAAAGAATATGCAGGTACCTTCGGGGGTGCAAAGCTTTGGAGGGGCCAATCCATTGGAGGTGACCTGGAGCAGGAGCCAGGGGCTTTGATTTGGACAGCCAAAAGGAGCTGTGTCAGTGAAGGGCTGGAAATGGGAAGGAAGGGGAGGAAAGGGTGGATGTGGGGCTTACAATGGGATCTGGGCAGACCTCAGATGATGGATGGGGAGGGGAAGCAGGAAGGGCAGAGGTGACCTGGGCCTGGGTGGGGAGGATAGAAACTCAGGGTAACTAGTAGGAAGGTGACCATCCCTGTTGCCCAGGGGAGATCTAAGTCCAGCTTTGGGTTGAGGAGGAAATGTGAAGGGGAGTGTGAGAAACCAGTAAAGAGGAACCTAGGCCAAGGATATGGGTGTGAAGATGCCAGGGGAGAAGAGGGGATGGGAAGCTGGGCTGTAGGAGAGAGACCCACTAATCCAAAGTAGGGCCCATGAGGGAAGCTCCCGCCTTTAAAGGCAGCAGACAGTCCAATGTCAGCCAGGGACCAGTGAGTGTAAGTGTGCTTGCAGGGACCCCCGCCCCCCCAATCATCCTGAGAAAATCAGACCCTTCTTTCATGAAGGAAATCTCCTCAACATTTTATAACAACCACCACAAAATTGATTCCTAAGAACAGTTATAATAAAAATAAAGATGAAAAATAATAATAATGACTACGATGACAAATAATTTTAATAATTAATATTACTTAATATTAATATTAAAAGGAATAGATGGAATTTATATTAGAAAAACCCCTAAGTGAATGACAATGGACCAATAAGGTGCCTGTGAGGGAGTTTGGAGTCAGCACCCTAGGATGGCACCATGAAATGTGTTCCCTGATGGTAGAGAAGCAGCAGGAGGGATATCATGGCCCCACAGGACATGTGTGACCTGGTCAATCCTGTGCAAATTCCTGAAGCAGGGTCTAGCAGGCAGAGGTGTAGGGACTGTGTTCCTATCCAGCCTTCTTCAGTTCACTCAACACTTTTCAGAATTTCAGCCATGTGACTAATTGGATGGGTTCCCTACAGGAAGGCATTTCCCCAAAGCCACTCCTGGGCCTCCCCTTGGAGCTCTCCTCCTGACTGCCAGGAACTTGGCTCCTCCAGGACTCCATCAGCCCTCACAGCCCAGCTGCCCTCCTGCCATTTGGTCTCCCAGACTCGCACATGTGTACATCTGGTCTCTCAGACTCTCACAAGGAGTCATCTGGTCTCCCCTACCCCCACATGCTGCCCAGGCCAGCAGGAGGCACCACGGCCTGGTATCCCTGGAGGAAGTGGACATTCATGAGGTTGCTTGGGGCGAGCTGTGCTCTCAGTGCTTCCAGGACAGCTCTGTCCTTCACTGAACATTGGGGCATCTTTGGAATTCCCTGAGTTCCATGGACGTCATTTGTAGGCATTTCCCAGGCAGCTAAATGGACTAGAAAATACTTAGGAGGCTCTGGGGTGAGGTGAATCTTTCTCCTGCCATTAAATGAAGGATGGAGGAGATCCATAGTCCCCCAGGTGGTTTAGAAAAATTCTGGAGGCTCAGGTGGAACACAACTAGCCAAAGGGTAACTATACAATATAATACATTGTCTATAAGAAATTTGAATAAAATAAATTTGTTAAAATTCAATTTCCCAATACAGCAAACCTTCATTTCATCAATGTCGCTGACATACCAAACCCTTATTTTTGTCAATAAGTGAATTTTAAGTCAATTCAGAATTGTATGTCATAGATATTTAGCTCCACTAAGGATAGTTAAGACAGTTGAATTGGACCAGTGTCCATTTTGTTTAATGATACCATTAAATAGGTTATAATTTGTTGACAGTTGGAATGTTTTATTGTTCTGATGAAATTATATTTATCAAAGAATGTAAACCTTGTCATTAGTATCCCAAATGTAATTACACACTGAGGCAGAAAATGAGACAAAAATCACAAAAGGAACCATGTCAACAAACGCAAACAAATGTTGGCCTGTGACTAGAAGGAACAGGGTCAGGAAAACTTCACAGAAAACACTTGCCACAATGGAGAGGAAAGGGGTCCCCTACAGCAAAACATTCATGAAAACATCCAGGAGTTAAAGGAACTAAGAAACTGAGTGATCAGCAGTTGCTGATGGAGTTTTCAAAGAATTAAAAGTAAATCCATATGGGACACAATAAATACAAGACACCATGGAGACATAGAATCTTTAGTCTTAAAGGAATGCTACAGATAAATGGTATTATATATATAGGAACATATATATCGCTGTGTTGAAATATTCATTAATATATATTTTATCTTCCGGCCGGCCCCGCGGCTTAGCAGTTAAGTGCGTGCGCCACTACTGGCGGCCCGGGGTTTGGATCCCTGGTGCAAACCAACACACCACTTCTCTGACCATGCTGAGGCCACGTCCCACATACAGCAACTAGAAGAATATGCAACTATGACATACAACTATCTACTGGGGTTTTGGGTGGGGGGAATGGAGGAGGATTGGCAATAGATGTTAGCTCAGGGCCCGTCTTCCTCAGCAAAAAGAGGAGGATTAGCAAGGATGTTAGCTCAGGGCTGATCTTCCTCACAAAAAAAAAAAAAATATGTATATATATATTTTATCTTCACTGGAAAAAAGTATCTATTATGTTCTCTTCATCTGTAAGAGTAAGTTAGGAGATCTACACATACTGCTTCTGAACGTCAATCTCCTTTCTAACTACCACAGACCTGCTCTTCTGTCTCCCACCTGCTGCTTCTGAGAAAGCCCTCTTGTCCTTCAAGAATCACAGGAGCCCTTCCTTAAGGGAAGAAAATGTGAAGTAATCCATATAGAAGCTCAGAAGTAAGTGCACTAATCAATTTCTGTACAAAAATTTATAAAATATGTAAAATACCTCGTGGTAATAAAATATCCTCAATTTGATATCATGCATGGAGACATAATGGCATCTCTTAAAATTTGTAAGTGAAAATAAATATATACTTTTGTGATTACTTTAACTCAGTGACATAAATTTCCTCAGGTAAACTACACACTGACGGAGAAGACGGGACAAGAATGAGAAAACAAGAAAAAACCAGGAACACAAATGAACCAACTGTTAGAACTAATAGAGGAAGGAAGCTACCCAGTCATGGACTTGGGCAAAAATAGGAATAAAGATCCCCCATCCTAGGAAAATCTGTCTGAAGGGAGCCTGAAGTGAAAGGTAGTGAGGAACACAGTGTGAGCAGGAAAATGGAGGGAGGGTTCAGGAAAGCTTTTTGAAAGGCAAGAAATAAACTCTGCTCTTAAAGATATTCAAAAGGTAAATACCCACAATCATTTATGCACTTAAATGTGCTGTTTTTTATATTAAGATATTATTTGTCAACGCCATAACTTGGTTTTATTTTATCCTCCTGGTTTACCTGTGGAAAACCTATTCCTTCTTCAGGATTGATAAAGTTGTGCTTTCCTTGATGACAGTATTTGTAAGGAAACCACTAGAGGGGAAAAATAAAATACTGTATAAATAGACTCATGAAAGGTGAATACATAGAAAAAGAGTAAGTATAATTTAGGCATTACCATTTTTTCTAAAATTTGCTACCATAAATGGAGACAAAATGAAAAAATAAAGCAAATTGTGATAAAAATATTATAACTAATAAGAGATATTTAAAAAATGAAAATTCTGATCAAGTTGTGAATCTGAGAGTGAGATGAGAGCAATACAAAATAATGCAACAGCATATCTTTGGATTTCAGGGGGCTCCCTGTAATAATCAGCCTTGGGGAAGTGGATACACTGCTCTCTCTCCTGAACGACCCTCCTTTCATCCTGACCTGCCCTCCTCACTCCACCTGCTCTATGGGAAGACGCCCTTTCTGCTCTATGACCAGGAACAACTGTGCTTCCTTGAAGGAGATGTGATGGAAGTTACCCATGTGACTAAACAAACGCTTCTATAAATGAATTCCTTAATATAAATGCAGAAAACAATTCCAAATTTTCATTTGTTAGGCAGTGTTCTCTTCATTTTGCCTTCATGAATTTAAAGATCTAGAAATCACTAAAAATTGATGGTAAAAATGTAAATATATAATATTTACTCTTTTAGCTAAGTTAAATACTGACTCTTATATTTGAATTACAAATTAAGAAAGAAAACATGACCCAATAAACAAGAATATATATATATAAAAACGTAATTTATAATTGACGTTTGAAAGTGGGATCAGGGAAGATACTTGCAAACCTTCTGTTGTCAGAGAGAGACAGAGTTCCCGTCTAGAAGACACTCTGTGTAAACTGTCACCTTGTCATATGTACTAGAATATGCTGAGAGACCAGCAGCATTGAGGGATAATTTAAACTACAAAGCATGGAAAGGTAGAGCTTCTTCACAACAGAATCCTTCTAAAGTTATGCCCCATCAGGCTTGGGGGCAGCTGTTGGGAAAGAGTAAAGCTAGCCAGATCATAAAATCCTATTTTCTCATCCCCAGAACCATATTTCAGAACTCCATTGTCACTATTCTCATTTTATATTACATAAATGTCACCTCCAGCTGCACCAGGAGTTGGGTAATAAAGAGGTCCTAATGGTTTCCCCTCGCAATTGACTAAATGCGGGGAAATGACCTGCCCAAGATACTCCTTTAGGAAAATATTGAGTCTCCTCCTGTACAAACCCCGTTCACTGTTGTGTGAGTACAGCTTGCTGTGACTTATCTACACAAAGAAGTTTTCTACCAGCCTGTTGTCAACAACACTACTTCTGATTATACTCCTTGAAATACCTGATTTTTAGGCAACATTTTAAAAGACATGGGCAAGGTCTATGTCAGGATTTGGAAAAGGAAAAACGAAAAACAGGTTAATGAACAAGGAAAGATAGCGAAGTTCTGCCCATTGTCTGATGAGGGTGCTCTTTGTTAGGACCACACACCCATCCAACTCCAAACTCATGAGCATCTTCCCTGCTTGCCTGTGAGCCTGGATTCCCTTCAAAAGTTAAGGTACTCCTAGGAATCTCAGGCCTGATTTCAACTGGGGACCCTGGATGGGTTTCAGGTGGTGTCTGTGCTGGTTTCATAAGCTCAGGATGGCTTCACTCACTTGTCTGGTGCCTTAGAAGGGAGGACTGGGACACTGAACTCTACCGGTCCTGTCACACTGGGTGATATATGCACATGGCCTCTCTATGATGCAGATCCTTGAATGTCAGATTTCTTTCGTCATGTCTCAGGGTCCCCAAAAACGGTGTTCTGATAGGCGGGAAGAGGAAGACATCAATGTCTTGAGTCCTGAGGCAGAAACAGTGAGTCTTCCTCCCTCTTCTCTTGGTTCACAAGTCACCAAACACACCCATTTTCAACCAGATGGGCTATAACTCCACCTCTCCCCACAAACACTGGACACTGAGAAAAGCTTCAATTCATCCTGGGTTAAATTGACCCAGACAAGATCTCTATTTGCTTAGCCGGGGTATCAATTTGCCACAAGCTGGGCCTCAACTGAATTTAAGCATACCTGGACTTGGATTAATTTCTATGGTCAATAAATTGTGTCTGTAGACCCAGGATCAGGCAGAGTCACCCAAACAACTGTTGTGGTTCCTGAAGCCGCTCAATGTGCCAATATACCTGGTGGTTTCTCTGACCCTGACCCATAGGTCCACGCATGTGGGTGTAAGTGTTCAGAAGGAAACCACTGTCCCCCTCCCCTCAGGCTAGTCTTGTTTAATCACCAATCAGGGGCAAGGGGGTGGGTTTGTGTTCTGGAAGGTAAGTGCCCAGGAGATGATTTAGGGCTTTCCTCACAATCCCAATTGATCTGATCTCTACTTCCTTCTCCAGGTGGCTGGGACCAGGATTTCCTTGTGTCCATCTCTCCCTGACCACACCACATATCTCATCAGGGGACATTTGGGCTGTGAATATTCAAAGAGGCTTGTCACCTCTTCGTTCTCCAGATTGATCACCTCCTTCCACAGAAACTCTCCATATAAAACTCCTGCAAATGAGTTCAAGGATTTTCATATGGTCAGACATTAATGTCATAATCAAAGATTCAAGTATCATTAGGGAGTGTAATGGTTAATTCTATTCATAAACTTGAATGTGCCACCAGGTGCCCAGACGTTTGGGCAAACGTTATTCTGGGTGTTTGAAAGGATGTATTGGGATGACATTAACATTTAAATGAATAGACTCTAATAAAGCACTTTGCCCTCTTTAACATGGGTGGGCATCATCCAATCATTTCAAGACCTTGATAGAACGCAAAGGCTGACACAACTCCAAGCAATAGAGAATTCCTATTGATCTATTCCCTCTCTTGGGCGGGCTCACATCAAAATCCCAGGCTAAAGGTGAACTAGGAAAACTCTTCCGCTTTATCCACCCCATATTACCCTGGGAGTAAATGTTCTTGTTGTAAGAGGGCTATGGTGAGCCAGAGGAGAGAGGGTAAGAAAGTCCTATAAACCTGGCTTCTTCTAGGTCATGGCCAGGGGTAGGACCACAGCAGTTCCCTGATCACTAATGTCAGAGACTTTCCTGGATCTGCCAGGACTTGAGTGTGACCACAAGTAAGATTCCCTTCTGGTCCTTAGACTCCCAGCAAGTGATGTGAAGTATCTCCAAATGCTATGAGAATCCCACAAAAAGTTATGCATGGGTATGTTCACAGCACTTTCTTTTTTTTTTTTTTTTTCCACTTTTTTTTTTTTTTTGGTTTATTGTGGTAACGTTGGTTTATAACATTGTATAAATTTCAGGTGTACCTCATTATACTTCTATTTCTGCATGGATTACATCATGTTCTCATGTTCACCACCCAAATACTAATTACAATCCATCACCACATACATGTGCCTAATTATCCCTTTCACCCTCCTCCCTCCCCTCTTCCCCTCTGGTAACCACCAATCAAATCTCTGTCTCTATGTGTTTCTTTGTTTTTGTTATTATCTACTACTTAATGAGTGAGATCATACGGTCTTTGACCTTCTCCCTCTGACTTATTTCACTTTGCATAATACCCTCAATGTCCATCTATGTTGTCATAAATGGCTGGATTTCATCGTTTCTTATGGCTGAGTAGTATTCCATTGTGTATAAATACCACATCTTCTATATCCATTCATCCCTTGATGGGCATTTAGGTTGCTTCCATGTCTTGGCTATTGTGAATAACGCTGCAATGAACACAGGGGTGCATGTATCTTTACGCGTGGGTGTTTTCATGTTCTTTGGATAAATACCCAGCACTTTCAACTTTAATCACCTAAAACTAAAATCAGACCAGGTTTACATCCATAGAAAAAATAATCTGTGGTAATTCATACAATTGTGTACTACTTAGTAATAAAAAAGAAGGAATAACTGATGGACATGACATATTTATGCTAATTGAAGGAAACTTTATGCAATGGAGTACATACTCTATGATTTAACTATTATGGAGTTCTAGGACAAGCAAAATTTATCCGTGGTGAAAAATAAAATCAGCACAACGGTTATCTTTGATGGTATAGTTGTGGGAATTGACTGGGAGGGGACATAAGGGAACTTTGTGGAGGGAAAGATAATGATCTATGTCTTGATAGGAATTTGGGTTACATAGGTACATGTGTTTGTTAAACTTCTCTTTTAAGATATGTGCAAATTTTATGTAAAATGTAAAATTTTAGGCAAAAATATAAATTTTAAGTAAAATGAATATGCTATAATACTATTGAACTCTAATAATATCACACTGAATTATTTAGGGAAAAGTTTACTGATACCTGTAACTTTCTTTGAAATGGATAAAAATAAGATGGATCGATGGGAGGAATATGGGGAGATGAGTAAATATGTACAAAGCAAGTACATTCAAATATTAGTGATAGAATCAATGTTGTGGGAATATGAGTTAAACGTAAAATCCATTTCCATTGATTTTGAAAGTTTTCATAAAGAAATATTGGGAAAAAAACACACAACTTTGAGGCCCTTCCCACTCTGATGTGGGACAAAGTCTCATTTCAAAGGGATATAAAGGTTCAGGGCAGCTAGATTTTTCAGAAGTGAAGAAGCTTGTTGAGAAACTGAACCATACCATAAAGAATCATTCCCAATTCTTGATTCCTTTAGGAAATGCCAGAAAAACTGTTCTTAATGTTCCTGCCCTACCAGCTGCCTGGAGCAAGGGAGGTATTGCTTACCCAGATCAGAGGGCAGCCACAGAGCACAGGAGCGTCGATATGACACTATGAAAGACACACTACTCTTGAATGTGACGATCAGAGTGATTATCATTACCACGGGAGGAGATCAGCTTTGTGCTGGTTCCACTCCATGAATAAAGGGTTAGTGCTGGACTCATGCTTATTCACACCTCAGTGAAGAAAATACACTGTAAAGGTGTTGTCAGTGGTTAACATGGCTTTCTCTCATCCTCTTGTGGATCCAGAATCTTTGAGGATGTCGCCCATTAGGAATCTGGATTTTGTTCCCACAATTTATCTATACTTTCCTCTCTGGCTTGTGCTACCTGCAGTGAGCACTTGCTTGCTACCGCTTTCTCCATTGTTCATCCAGCCTGTGCCCACCTGAACTCTGCTCCATTTTAGATGGAAAAACTCTGCATCTTTTTTTTTTTTTTTTAAAGATTTTATTTATTTATTTTTCCCCCCAAAGCCCCAGTAGATAGTTGTGTGTCACAGCTGCACATCCTTCTAGTTGCTGTATGTGGGACGCGGCCTCAGCATGGCCGGAGAAGCAGCGCGCCGGTGGGAGCCCGGGATCCGAACTCGGGTCGCCAGCAGTGGAGCGCGCTCACTTAACCACCAAGCCACGGGGCCGGCCCTCTGCATCTTTTTCAACACTGTAAAAATTCCTAGAAAGATGTGGTACTTGCCCTTTCCAAGGTTTTTTATTCCTCCTCTGCTGTTCTGCCTACAGATTCTCCCCACAGTGCTCTCCTTCACACCTGCACTTCCATTCCCCTTGTCAGCCCAAGTTCTCAACGCTTTCTGGGATTTCCCATAATTTCTACTAGAGTCATGGAGCTCAGGGGCTTGTCCATCCTTGTGATGTGGTTCCTGTTTTCACTTTCCCCTTATCAAGTAGATTTTGGCATTTTCTTCCCAAACCCAAAGGGCTCGGCGTGTTTTTTCTCTCTTTCTTTACCTGTCCCAGGGTAGGGAAGGAAGACACGGATAGGAGGGTTAAGGCTTGAGTCTGTGTCGAGACCCAGAGGAGGAGCACGGGTCAGGGCGGTCTCCTCAGCTGGATGGGCATTGAGGCAATTGGGAAAGAAGGGGCAGCAGAGGGAGCAGGAACCAGAGATTTCCTCCCCCTAGACTCAGTCCAGGGTCAGGCCCTGGGGCCTGTATGTCTATCCTGCCCTTGCCACTTGCCCAGCCAATCCGAGGCTGAAGTGCTGTACGTGTCAAAATGAGGCATCTGTGACATCATGCCTGTCCCTACCCACTTGACTGCATTGGGAATTCCTCATCCAGTGGGCCCTGCCTCCCTCCAGCTGAGGAGACACAGCCTACAGGTCCTTCCTCCTCCGTCCCACTGACTATCTTCTCTGTCCAGTCTGGAGATGTCCCAGCTCATTGGTGAATTCGTTTAGTGTCAAACGACCTGTCCAAGGTCACAGTGCCGGCTGGAAGAGTAGATGCCTGGAACCTGTGTCTGAGCTCAGGGTTCAGAGAGCAGCAGGGGTCGCAGAAGCCAGGCAGGGCGCTGCTTAGCCTGGTGGTGCTCTTGCCCCTGTCCCTGTCACCTTTGCCACAGATCTGCCCCTCTGATGCCCTGTCCCAGCACAGTGACTGAGGTTTCCATGGGGACAGTAAACAAGCCAGTTCTTATTTCATTAACCCATTCATTAATCCCTTTAATTTCCACAAGAGCAGCACAAATTATGTCCTTTGTCAGCCTTCACTACTGTGAGGTTTTTAAGTTGGTGGTTTTTCTATTCTTCGTTTTTGAACTTATTTTTGGCAGCAGATAATTGTTTCATTTAGTCAAATTTAGGGTGATATTTATTAACAGAAAAACAGAAGTCATGATCCTGTCACAGATTATTATATTTCCCATAGAATTTTCAGCTGGATCTGTTGTATCAAGAAAAAAAAAAAAAGATTGTTGAGGCAAAACTTTCCTTGAATAATCTTCTTTGAAGCCTCTTGTCCATCATTTTGTAAACAAATTGATGTAGAAAAAGAATAAGAAGAAATTCTGAGAATGAAAGAGGCAAGGTGAGGCATATATAGCCATGTCTGACTCTTATATCCTAGTTGTTACAAGTGAACATTGTCTCCATGGATTGAATTGTTTTCCTAATTTATTTTTTCAGTTGTTCATTGTTAGTGTATAGAAATGCGACTGATTTTTGCGCAGATTTTGTACTTAGCAACCTTGAAAAACATTAGCTCTAGCAGTGTGTGTTTATGTGTGTGAGTGCGTGTACGTGTGTTTAACCTTTAGGGTTTTGTATATAAAAGGTCAGGTGACTTGTGGAGAGAAATAATTTTAGTTCTTCCTTTCCCATTTGGATGTCTTTTATTTCTTTTTCTTGCCTATTTTCTCAGGCTGGAAATTCCACTATTGTGTGGACTAGAAACAGTGAAATTCAATAACTTTGCCTTGAACAAAAAGCATCTAGTCTCTCAATAATGAACCTGATACTAGCAGTGTGTTTTCATATGTGGTCTTTATTATGCTGAGGAAGTTGTCTTCTATCACTAGTTTGGTGAGGCCTTTTATTAAGATAGGTGTTTATTCTTGTCAGATGCTTTTTCTGCATCAATTGAGAGCTTCATCAGTGAACACAAAGGCAAATCATTCGAGATGATCAGTAATGGTTGACAGATGAGCCACAGATGGTCCCAGTATATTCGGCCTATGCCGTTTACTTCTTCACAGCAGACAGGATCCTTAGATCAATGGCCCACTGGTGCCAAACTCAAATTCATACGCACTGAATTGTTTAAAATGCAGCCCAAATTAGTAGATTTTAAGCCATTTAAAACCTGCCTACTGTGCATACCCTGTGAGACATCACCCAAAATCTTCCAGCCATAGATAAGATAAATTATGAACTATAGACGTCTCTGAACTCCTGCTATCTGCCAGTAGTTCTCTGACTCAGAGATTCTCCTTACTGCTGTTGAGAGACATTATCTTGACAAGTGGCCCCCTCTCCAACCCCTCTCGCTTTGGGAGTTCTTTGTCATCCTAGCTTTCTGGATGGTGGCCTCACACTGTTGCCACTGGAAGGTGTCATCCTGTAAAGGACTGCCCCACTCTGTCAAGCTGTCAGTGTGCCACCTGAATAATTCTTGTGTGATTCTGCCACCTTGCGGTCATAACTGTGTACAACCAGCCCTGAAATCCCCTGGTCTCACCACAACTGCCCAGCATACATACATAGGTCACTGTAGATAAATCCAACTGGGTCGTGAGCTCCTCTGAGAAGAGAGTGTGTACATTCCTAGAGAGTCCCTAGGGAGTCCCAGAACTAGCACAGACCCAAACCCCAACAGGTACCGGGACCTGCCCATTCCTTCCTGGAGACATATTAGGACACAGGCGGTGACTCTTGGGTAAGCCACCAGATGGGTCCCAAATAAAGTGGTCACCCAGGATCACAGCTAAAGTCAACTACAGGGGGTAGAACATGTGTTGACTTAGGCAGACAATAGAATTGGTTTCTCATCATCCTCACTCATGACTTGATATTTTTCACCCTGACTATACAGCAGAATCACTTGTGGAAATTTTTAAAAATAATAATGTTTCACTTTCTTCCAGGGATGTGCTCATTTAATTGGAATTATTTAAGCCTTCGGTTTTGAATTGTGCTAATCTGGCAAGAGGACAGGTCATCTCAGTGGATATTCTAGGAGCATTTTCCCTTCATGTTTCAGTTCAATATGGTGTTTATTGAAAGAGTGACATTTCCAAGCCCTGGAGAAAAAGGGAGAGATCCTTTTTGTGAGAACATTCATTTTGCTTGGGGAAAACTACTTTGCATTAATTGTTAAACAAGAGGGCTTATGTGGAGGATGGTAGGTTTCAGATCTTATATTATTGGAGCTATATTTTCTGGGCTGCTGTGTGGGGGAGAGCATAGCAATGGTCCTATCTGGGGTCCCTGGTGGGCACATGAATGAGGAATCACCTAAAGAATATATAAAGTTTGATCATGGAATTAACTCTTGCCCCCACTTAGCTCAATTCAGAGGTTTTGGGACAAAATCCAAGGAGCTTTTTGCAGGCTTGGAGGGCAGAGCTGCCTGTCTCTATGGCCCCAGGTTGTTCCCAGAAGCAGAGACATAGGCTGTGGGTCCACCAAAGATTTTAGACTTCATGTCATTGATACTGCTCCCCTCACCTCAGACCTTGCCTGATCAAGTTCATGGCACGCTGAGAAACTTGGAAAGTGGGGCAGAAGATCGCAATTGCGTCACCACCAGGGCTTGAAGGGAGACTGATGGTGTTCAAGGGAAGATGGAATCAGGGAGCTACAGTGTGTGGAAAGAGCTGTTGGAGAAAGGAGAGACCCAGAGAGGGGGCTGAATCTCTGTCCACATGCCAAGGAGAGTAGACCTGAATCCGTGTGTTTAGAACTGCAAAAAGGAAACTAGAACACCAACCGTTAGCTTCTTTAGCAACAAGTTTTATTGTTTGAATATTTGCAAGTATTGACCTATCTAAAAATTGATTTTCTTACAAAAGTCTACGTTCAGTATTGCCAGATCACTTCACTTTTCATTTTATGCCACATTTACATAAATAAGTATTTTCGCAAAATCTCACTTATTTGCTGAATTTTCTTAAAGGATTTTATTAGAGGTTTCCCCACCACACACACACACCCCTATACATTTTTTCTGATATGAAATCTAGCTGTGGTTTTCTCCACATTGATTTTAGGATTGCTGTCTTCTCGGTGTGAGGATCTTAATGTTGACTAAGAAATAAGTGATCACTGAAGGCTTCCCTTGATTCATGACACACAGTGTTTGGTACAGTCTGAATCAACACTATAGTACAAGTGTTGCTCTAGGAATAAAGGATTTCTTATGATTTTATGTTGATTAATCTCTCCACTAATAATTATTTGTAAGAATTATTTAGTATTACTCAAGATACTTTGGTATTCATCAAGAAACTTCATCTTCTTATTTCCTGTTTATCATTTATTCCTTCACCGAGTTTTCTTTGCACACCAAAATTGGTAGTTGGCTGACTGTTTGTTCACAGTGATTACAGACCTAGGAGCTCTCCCATGTGGGGTTTGCTCATGTTTAATAATAATTATTAACAAAGAACCAAAGAACTTTGCTGCACAAGTTCTCTAGTGTCTTTAAAGTTTAGAGCTCTTGCTGAAAACATCTATTTCATTATATTTAGTGTGAGTTCTGCGATATTATCTAAGGTCAGGCCAATGACTAAAGGCTTTTCCAATTAATGTTATATATATGGATCCACTTCCATATGAACACGCTATCTTGATTAAGGAGTATGATGACTGAAGGCTCTTCCATATTGATTACACAGAGTGTTTCTTTACTGTGTGAGTCCTTTGGTGTGTTTAAATGTTAAATCTATGATTGATGTTTCTCCCACATTCATTACATTTTTAATCCCATGCCATCTCACATCAGAATATTTACTGAAGGCATTCATGACTTCCTCCTCAGTGTTGGGTTTCCCCATGTCGTCTAAGGGAAGAAGGATGATTGAAGAACTTCCCACATAGCTGGCATTCATATGGTTGCTCTCCAGTGTGGGTTCTCTCATGTCATCTAAGATTAGAATATTGACTGAAGGCGTTTCCACACTGATGACACTCTTACGGTTTTTCTCCTGAGTGTGTTCTGTTATGCCGTCTAAGTTCAGAACTTTGACAGAGGTCCTTCCCACATAGAAGACATGTATGTGGTTTCTCTCCTATGTGGATTCTCTTGTGCTGTCTAAGGCCAGAGCTTTGACTAAAGGCTTTTCCACACTGAGGACATTCATAACGTTTCTCTCCAGGATGAATTCTCTCATGTTTTCTAAGGTAAGAACCTTGGCTGAAAGCTTTTTCACATAGATGGCATTCATATGGCTTCTCGCCTGTGTGAGTTTTCTCATGTTGTCTGAGGTAAGAACTTTGACTGAAGACTTTCCCGCACAGATGACATTTATATGGTTTCTCTCCACTGTGAATCATCTTGGGTTGTCTAAGGCTAAACAAACTACTAAAGGCTTTCCCACATAGATTACATTCACGAGATACATCCCTAGTGTGAATTTAATTAAGGGATGACTGATCATGAAGTGATTTTCCACGCTATTTGTGGACAGGAGGTTCCTTTCTCACATGAATTGAAAAGCGTTGAGGCAATGAAGATCTAGGAGTAAATTCACCAACCACATCAACACATTCAGTAGGATCTACTTGAGTGTGAGATACTTGCTTTGGGGAAGGAGATGAAAGGTTGTTAATAGTTTGCTCACATATAGCCATACATTCATTTCTCTACATATAAATCCTAGAATATAAGTCAGTAATAATCTCTTGTTAAAATATTTCCAATATTATTTGCATACACATGTTGTATTACTCTCCTGGAGGGACAAATATTTTCTCTTTTGTAGTATCTCAAATTCAGAGTTGTCAGATTAATTTTGAAGCCTTCAATATGTTTCAAAGAAAGGTAATGAACAATGTTTACGCAATTGTCTTTTTTTTTTTTTTAGATCTCTGGTCATTATTTTGAGCTCATGTTAATTTCTTAACTGATTTTAAACAATCCAAAACTTTTGCCTAGCTGGTGCTTAATCCCACCTTAATTACATTCAGGAGATTCTGCTCATTGACTAACTCATCTCATTGAAAGGTCCTTAATTTGGATGACTAGAGTTCAGACCCATGAAATTTACCATTGGCATGGTAAGAGATATTTTCTTCATGCTGCTGTATTTCATTGATATCATTTCTTGTTTTTTAAGGAGATTTTCCCTGCCTAAAGTCATTGAAAAAAATGTAATATATTAGAATAGCATTAGGGGAATGAAAATGTAGAAAAATACCAAGGTTCATCTGAGTATGTCTCAAAAAATTGCAATTAGATGGGGAAATGTGTCAAATAAAGAAATATTCTAGGTAGTAGAAACATTTTAAAGGACGTTGTCAATTAGAAAAAAAAATCAGGATTGAAACATGAAAAACAGTATGTGACTAAGTGATGTTGGGTCAGAAAATGGTGGGAAAATTTTTAAATGAGTGGATCAGGACAAGAATCACTATGTTAAATTTTAACTACAATAATTACACAAATATCCTTTTCACTAAAGAGAAAGAAAATGACAGTAAGACATGAATTGTGATTGGTATATGCAAGGAATGATAACAACATGAGGAATTTTGCGCCAATGTCCTCACTGACATTTCCGAATATATCACTCACTTCAAACATCTTCAGATGGTATTTCCAGGGATGTACTCCCTCACTGACCAAGACCTCTCTGCATTGAAGCACAGGTCCCTGATGCTTACCTGGACTCTGGTGTTGGAGAAATCCACTTCCTTGACTCCACAGCTCTTTGCCTTGCTCCAACTGGAAAATCACACCTGATTTTCAGATCTGATAGCCTGTTTGTGGGAAAAAATGTACGTGGATTGTGAGTTCTGTGCTAATTAAACTTTGCTATCATCAAGTCCAGCGCAGACTACTGAGGAATAATAAAGAGATGATTGAAGCTCAGCCTTTTCAACAACATTTCAACAGAGAAAACACCGAAGGGCTTTCACCAGACCAGGAAGAAATCCAGACCAAAAGCGAAAACAGTGGAGACTGCTAGATGCTGGTGCCCATGCCCAAGTTCAAAGAAAGAATGCAGAATACTGTCTTTTCAAAACGGAAGAGATTAAACATCTTCAGAGTGTGTTTAAGATATTTTCAATCAGCATGCAATAAACATAAACTTTACAGGAATAAACAAAATTTTATTATTTTCACTACTCTGTTCCAAAGCTTCCATATAGCGACTAGAACACAATAATTATTTTAAAAATATTTGATAAATTACTTATGCATTAAAAATATTAATTGAATTCCTAGTTCTGCTATGAGTGTTGGAGACTGAGTGGCAAGAAAGCCACTAAATTGTGGTCAAGATTATATACTAGTGTGGTGATGAAAAGTAAAGTGTACAGAAACATCTTTCTTCGAAGTAGTTATGAAGGTTATGAAAGATTCAGGGCAGCGATTGGAGTGGAATATGGACAAGCTGTTCTAGATGTTTGTTCAATGAGTGAATGAATGGACACATACACACATACGTGTAGACAGACTCACCCATGGAGACCAGATGATTGATACTTTCCAGCATCACATCTCTGTACAGCTTTCTCTGGGATGTGTCCAGTAGGACCCACTCTTCCTTGGTGAAGTCTACAGATATATCTTCAAACGTCACTGATTCCTAAAACACGGATACACTGGTTTAGACAGAGCAATCCCTACCAATGTCCAGTTGGAGGGTTGAGACGACAGCTCAGAGGAAGTAATGGGGAGCTGTGTGTATAGAAAGGTCAATCTGTGTTTGGGGGTCCACTCAGTTTACTGTCAGTGCTGAGTTGGTATTCGCCTTTCAGATATCTTCATAGAGACCTACACACTCTGACTTCATAATATTCTATTATAAAGGAATATCACATGAAGTGTGGTGTAATACAACCTGGAAGTGTTTCAATAACCTGGTAATTAGGACTTCCAGACAGATGATTATAAAATATCCACTTGAAAATACATCAATGAAACTCTCTTCCCCATTAATTTCAAGCAACGCTACAGATCCGTCACAAGACAAACAAGAACTATGATGTGCTGCTTTTAACCCATGATGATTGGTTTAAATTACCTCCCTCTATGAAATTCTGGTTCCTTGTCTGTGAACTGGTTTAAAAACTTGTTATGAGTGTTGAAAGTTCCAATATATTAATGTATGAAGTGTTTCCTGTCTAGCAAACCCACATTAAATACAACATATTAATATGTTAATCATTAAAATGTCAGAGAATTGTGAAGGAATCTCCAGCATTCCTCACAACTGAACAAAAAGATTCATTCAGAACTCGGTACTTGTTTTCTCTCTTGCTAGAGGACTCAAGTGTTATAACAAACTGTAAGGTCAGATGGTTCGGCAGCACAAGCCGGGGTCCTCTGTGATGTCTGTACTGAAGGACAGTCTTAGCTTGACCATTCCTGTGGCATAAGGACTATCTCTTTCAATTTTCTCAGGGGCCTCAAACACCAGTTACCACTGTTTCTCTTGTATCTTTATCTTATCTCCTGCCAAAGGATAAAAGATCCAAAAGGATTATTGGTTTTGATCTATCCAGTTTTTCTCCTTTATGTATAGTGCAATTAACAAAATACTACTCCCTACACTTTCTTTCCAACTATCAAATATGAACAACAGGTTAACTACAAAGCAATAAAATGTGTGATTGGGGACAAGAATGATAATGATAATTTTAATTACATATCTTTTAGAAATTTTCACAAGTGTAAATATATTCTCATGATTGTAAGAGGTTTAAAATTGGGAAAAAATAACATAATTTCTCATTCCTTCTACACCTCTGTCCTGCTCCTCCCACCACTGAACAACCATCACACCAGGTCTTGTAACATTGGATTGATTACACTTACTTGCTGAAACATCTGCCTCCCTGATGACTGTAACATTCTGCTTCTCACTCAACTCCATCACTTGCAAGCACCACCATCCTAAGCCCATTACATCCTTAAACAGGGTTAATGAGTTAATTATTTGCCAAGGAGGACATGGGCTGGGTGAAAGAAAGCAAACGTCTCTTGTCTCTTCTATAAATACACAAGCTTAATGGAGGATATCATAAATGTGTGTAATGTTAGGAAGCAGATTAGTTATTGATGAGGTCCTGACCCAGGATAATATCCCTGGTTCTGGGCAAACTTCACTGGAGCTCAGACGACTGAATGTCACCTGGTTGCACTTAAAACATCCTTGCCAATAGGAATTACTTGCTCATCTAGTGGAACTAGGGATGTAATTTCAGCAGAAAGGGGCATTCTTTACTCACCAGTGGCTGCATTGTCAATAATTCAGTTGCCAGGTGTCTTTCTCTAGGTCTTCATTCACAGACAGTCCAAGCACTAAGAAGGCAAATCTGCAGATGGAAAAAGAAGCCATGAGACTCCAGTCCTGTGCACAATGTCCAGCCCCACCTGGCATGAAGCCCCAAACCTTCACCTGGGTGTGACTCCCAGCCCAACCAACTGAAAAAAGTGGTGCACTCTAAGAATAATATGCAGAGGACTCTCCTGTCCCAGTGTCAAATGTAAGAAGGCTATAGCTGTGATTGCTAATAAAGAAAGTCAAAATACAGATATCTTACTAATAAGAGCATGATAAGCATTGAATTTTGTCTTTCAAAAGCCTATGACATCCAGAGTTATTCAACTCCCTTCCTGATTTCAAAGCATAGCTATCCCTGACTCATTCCACGGTAGAACCTGAAGTTATACATTGTGGAACTCCTCATATTTCATTATTCTTGCCTTATGCATCAGCAATGGTCCTCCAACATCCATGGCAGCCCTCTAGAGCCTCACTCAGTTCCCACTGTCCCTCAACCCTGACTTTTAGATCTGTCCCCCATGGACTTGGACATCAAGCAACTAAGAATCTATTTTATGATGGAGTTAATTAATTTGAGGACTCATTCCATTTGGAGGGATCAATGGCATCCATCCCGCCAGTCCAGTCCTTAAAATCCCCTGCATCAGAAAGTAGCAGGAGCACATGGGTCATAATGTTACTGTCATATGTGTCTCAATCCTCTAGGTCAAGGATGTTCAGATAATACGGAATTTTTGGGATTTAGGAGACAATCTAGCTGTTCCATCTGATAGTTTAGTTAAGTGGTAGCTGAAATCCTCCAAATCCTCTTCTATATTAATCTTCTTCAGCTGCAACTCCCCTTATTTTCATTATGTATACACACGTACGTATATGTATATGTACATGCAAATATATATATGTATACACACATACCTGTGTGAGAGAGGGAAAATATTTATCAACTATAATTTCTCCACTATAATATCAATAATAATTAAATGTATTTCATGGGTAAATAATGAAAATGCCCCATAAACAGAAGGATAATTAACTCACCCGTTTGTACCTGGGGTCCAGGAAAAAAAAAAGTTAAATTTGTATTCTGTGACTGTTTATTTGCAGATTTATGTATTTTTGCTCATTTAATCCCCACAATAATCATGCTAATTATAGTTTATTTACCAATTTAACAAATGACATAAGCAGAGGTTCCAAAAACTTTACTAATATGACAAAGTCACACAGCTAGAAAATGGAATAGCTGTCATTTAATTTTGCTCAGCCTGTCTCCTGTGCTCAAATTCCTTTAGGGTCAAACAGCACACCTACATGTTACCTGGAATAATACCTCTAACATGAATATTCAGAAGCACTGTGTTATTACTATATCTTTCTCTTCTTGTATTTTCACAAAATCACTTCTTTACCCATTTCTCTACAACACGGAAACCTCCAGATTTTTGAACCCACTTCCAAAACATCGTAATCTCTCTTCATTTTTATTGCCTAGTTTCATCTAAATTACTCATTTCAACACACATTTACCAAGACCAACCTGTTTTTTATCCCTTGGACTATTTGCCACATCAGCTCAGGACCCCATAGCAGCTGCCTCTTCCACGACAGCAGCTGGAGGCACATGGCTAAGGTGTGGATCCCAGTCTAAACACAAGATCACAATTCCAAATGGCTTTCAATGACATCTAGTAACTATAATATGTTCTGCTAAAATAATAAAGTCATTCTTCCAGTACCAGTGACTGGGTGGCTTAAACAACAGAAATTTATTATCTCTCCTTCTGGAGGCTACAAGCCTGAGATCAAGGTATATGCGGGGTTGTTTTTTTCCTGAGGCTTCTCTCTTTGGCTTATAGATGGCAGTCTTTTCCCTACCTTCTCTATGTGTCTGTGCCCTAACTACCTCTTCGAGTAAGGGCACCAGTCATATTAGATTAGGGTCTTCCCTTAATTACCTCTATAAATTACTTCCACTCTAAAGAACCCATCTCCAGATAAAGTTATATTCTGACATCCTGGGGGTAAAGACTACAAGATAAGAATTTGCAGGTCACACAATTCAGCCCATGAATTACAAATGAATTACATAATATGACAAAGTAACTCAGTTTATCCCTATAATATCTACAAATACTCCTGCATTCATATCCATTGGTTACTTCTGTTCTCCTATTAAACCCAAAAGTCTTGATACTCCTGGCAATCTCTACTGTTGAATCCCTTTCTCTCCTTCTGTTGGGGGGAACTATATTATCGATTTAAATTGTCTCTTTTAAGAGAAACCTCTGTATATGTTCACAATCAATCCTCTCACTATGCCTCTTCTGTATTGAAACAGAGATCTCCTCTGAACAAATTTTCTCTCAAGCTCCTACTTCACAATAGAATTGAAAGTCCAGTTATCAGATTCAATCAGACATAAAACAGAAGCTCTGGATTAATGCAAGAATCTGTTAATGGTACAAATGCACCCAGTATCCAGGAGAACTCACAAGCCCAAGAGACACTCAAGGAATACTGGTTAGTGATTGAATTATCTAGAGCACATGGGAGTATCCAAGGAGAGAAGGAAGATCTAGGAAACCGAATCAAGAATTGGTCATGAGATTATGTTTGGTTTAGATTTCAAGGCAAATTCAGAGTCAAATGGAACATTATTTTTTACTCTTAGAATTTTTCTTCTATACAAAGTTAGGAATACGTAAATTCCTATTTGACATCCAGCGAACCCCTACGCATGTGCAACAGAGCAGTCCTGTGGGTAGAAAGAAAGAACCTACCAGGCATCCCCGTGCCACCTCCATACTTCCCAGAAGTAGGTTCCAGAAGATGTCACTGAGTGGGTGAGAACTGAGGCACAAAAGCAGCCCCTTAGGAGCTGATCTTTCTTAGATTATGGAAAATCCTGACGAAGTCCCTCAAACTCGTGGTATATGCTGTGTTTAATAGCCACTATTTTGACATAGAGATATTGCTTGCTATAGCACAACACTGACATGTATTTATCCCAAAAATATGTCCATGAATTTATGCTGTTTAAGGAGAATTAACCTGAATAATAATAACTTGAAAAAAAAAACAGTGCAATAACTATTATAAAGTATAAAAAATGGATGGAATGAAAAAGTAATTCAAGATTGATATGCAAGGAATCTTTGCCTTTGAGCAGAGGAGCATCACTTAAATTATCCAATAAGTTTAGGAATGAATTGATTACCAATAATTGAAAACCTTAATTAAATAGACTTGAAATCAGAGTTACAAGAATGAAAGTGAGAGATTTTAAGACAAAAGAATCACAGTAAGTGATAGGAAGACAAGAGAAGGCAGAAAAATGACTTGGCAGAGCTCTAAGCTTCCACGAGTAAAATGAAATCGTTTAAGAGAAGAGACTGTACTGGGAGATGAAAGAAGGAAACAGATGGTGCTCAGATATCACTCATATCAATGGATGACAGGCTTTAAAATGAGCAGAAGAAAAAATTAAGAAAAAATTTTTTGAAAGGGTTAGAGATAAATTGAAAACTATGAAAGATAAGCCTAGAGACCATAAATTCCATGTTGAGATAAATATAACAACGAAATAATATAAAAATAGTTTTATGATTTAGTTCGTTAAAAAAGTAATAAAATGTGAAAGCATAATTTTAGAGTTTGTTGAAATCCATTAAGTGTTTGAAAAAAATATAAGAAACTTTAAAAATTAATGAAACTCCCCCATGGAGTCTATATTCAAAGGCGAAGAATTATTTGAAGGTGTTTATACAAACTCAAGGAAAATACGGGATTATTTCACTCAAAAAACTGAGATATTAGAGAATGCCTACAAGGACCTCAGGGAAAAAAATTGTGATCTTGGTTTATAACCAAATAAACTCTTCCTCAAATTTCACAACCAGAGATGGATTTAGGGAAGTCTTGTTTGTAAGGATAACTCATAGATGAAACAATAACTTAACTGGTCACAGAGAGACTGTGCCAGGGACAGAAAAGGGCACATTATGAGGAAGAAGTCAAAGAAAACAAACCTATTTCATGATGGACTGCAGTGTGGAGTGATTAGAAACTATCTCAGGAAATGGGGATTAAATGCATTTCAAAAATCATAGCTAGACAAGCAATCTTCAGAAGAACTAACAAAATCTATTTAAAGGTTCTAAGTTATTCATTAATTTATGCAAAATATATTGACAAAATATTCCCACCAGAGCAGGAATAGTGACTTAGGTCTCTGGCAACCTCAGCAAGGGTGGTGGCACAGCTTAGGCTCTTCCACAAGCTATCTTAAATAGCTGCCTGGAAGGAGACACTCTGCTTCTTTAATAGCACATTAATATTAAGGGCATTGCTAACCATCTAGAGCCAGAATTATTTTTCAGCCATTCTAGGGCTATTTGGACACGTCCACTTATTTCTGGGATGCAGCCTTAGGGATCTGTTTCTGCACACCAAAACCATGTTCTCAAACAGATCTGTCCATAAAAATACCTGATATCTATATACTTTCACTTGCCCATTCCCTTCCTTTCAATTCAGAGCTATATTCTGCAAAAGTGATATCACTAGGTGAGCTCTCTCAAATTTCAACACTAATGATTGGCTAGGCACAATTCCAGGTGCTAAGGGTATAGCAGTTGATATAACTGAAAGAGTTTTGCCTTCTTGCCTCTTACATTCTAGAAATGTACAGACAAGAGAGCAAACCACAAGCATAGAGTACAAGAAAATAGCTGTAAATATTAAGAAAGTATGAAACCAAACAAATGTACTTCAAATTAATTGTGAAGTTGAAAAAATATACCATCTCAGATTGGATCACAAGTCAAAGCTCTACTTTTCATGATTTTCAACATCCAATATATCCAAAGCAATTCTGGAATGCTGAAATTCTAATTAAGTTTACAATTATTCTAAAATTTTATAATGAAAACATCATACTCTGAAAGAAAAGATCTATTTTTAAGATGCATAATTGATCCTGCATACAAATGGTTTCTGTACTAGGATGGAGGAAAATCTCTTATTTTTTTAAAAAAGGAATATGCAACAATCCTAAAAAGAATGAAATAAAACCATAAAATAACAACAACCATAGAAGACACCATCTGTCAACAGAAAACTAAGGGGAAATATATCTTTTAAATACAGTTGACACAAATATTTTTAAAGTACATTATGAAAAATGATAACACTTGAATACAGTAACATTATATATAAGTACAAATGGAACAAAGCTAAAACGATTGTCAAAGGAAATTATTTGCCTTAAATATATATTAATTTTTAAATGAATAAAATAAATATTAGAACCTATCTGAAGATGTTTAAGAAATAAAATGAAGAAAATCACTTGATGAAACCCATAAAAGAAAATTAATTCAGAGAAGCAGAATGAAGGAAATGCTCTATATCTGCATTGTACAATACAGTAACTGCCAGACACGTGTTGTTAGAAAATACTTGAAATTTGTTTAGCACTACTGAGTATCTGAGGTTCAGCTTTTTAATTTTATTAATTTTATCTTTTCAGCCACATGTGGCTGGTAGTTACCATATTGGACAGCTCAGATCTAGGATCTCAGAGTAGACAGTTAAAATAACTTAATCCAAGACAAAACTGTAAAAAGGACACAAATAGTCTAAACTAGGAAATGAGAGTGGTGAAATAAATGTTGACATAAGGAAATTTAAAGATCCTAAGAAGCTGCTTTGATATGACAAATGTCTAAAGAGAGGTAGGACTTCTATAATTTTAAGGGAATGGGGCCAGCTCATATTTCACTGTGTGAAGAATTCACCAGAACCCGATATTGGAGCAGATGGTGAATCCAAATAGATTCTGAGGCAAGTTCCACAGACAGGGCATCAATTCCTCTTCTTCCAGTGTTGTGAACTCTGCAGTGTCTTCTATTCTGGGAAAATGCGTCCATCCTCTGTTTGACTTCCCTTTATATTGGGAAAAACAGTTGATAAACCTATTCAAGGGTACATTCAAGGGACACACCCTGATTGGATAGATGCCAATCAGGGCCTCAGTTGGTGGGACACACCCTGTTCAATTTGATTATATTTTCTAGAGTAATACAAAGTTATTACGTCACACCAAGTTGGAGAGCAAAGATGTAAGAACGTTGTGAAGAGATATTAGCAAGATCCATTCACTCCTTTGTTCATTCATAAATACTTTTGAGTGCATTCTTTGTTCCAGGAAACATTCTATGTCTTGGAAACAAATCAGAACATCTGACTCAATGGGATTCTACGGGCATGAAGCTGGAATTTCCTGGAGGAAAAATGGACTTAAAAATAAAATGAAAAATGCTGTGCTGAACATATGGGTGCATATATCTTTTTGAATTAGTGATCTCATGTTCTTCAGATAAACACGGAGTAGTGGAATAGCTGGATTATATGGCATTTCCATTTTTAATTTTTTGAGAAATCTCCATACTATTTTACATAGTGGCTATACCTGTTTGCATTCCCACCAGTAGTTTATGAGGGTTCTGTTTTCTCCACATTCTCTCCAACATTTATTTCTTGTCTTGTTGATTATAGCCATTATGATGGGAGCGAGGTGATATCTCATTGCAGTTTTCACTTGCATTTCCCTAATAATTAGTGATGTTGAACATCTTTTCATGTGCCTGTTGGTCATCCGTGTATCTTATTTTGAAAAATGTCTGTTCACAACCTTTGCACCACTATGTTCACTG
Organism: Ceratotherium simum simum; assembly: GCF_057802395.1. NCBI lineage: Eukaryota > Metazoa > Chordata > Mammalia > Perissodactyla > Rhinocerotidae > Ceratotherium > Ceratotherium simum. The sequence continues at coordinate 7,850,247 of NC_141927.1, forward strand.
CAGCATTATTCAAAGTAGCCAAGACTTGGAAGCAATCCAAGTGTCCATCAGCAGATGAATGGATAAAGATGTGGTATATGTATACACAATAGAATACCACACAGCCATAGAGAAAGACAAAAGTGTGCCATTTGTGACAATACGGATGGACTTTCAGGCTGTTATGATAAGCAAATTATTCAGACAGAGAAAGAGAAATACCGTATGATTTTGCTCACATGTGGAAGACAAACAAACAAACAAACATATAGATAATGAGAACAGATTGGAGACTACCAGAGGGGAAAGGGGTGGAGGAAGGGTGAAAGGGATAAAGTGGCATGCAAATATGGTGATGGATAAAAATTCGACCTGGTGGTCAACACGATGCAGTTCTACAGAAGTTAAAATATAATCATGTGCACTGGAAATTTACACGCTATCCTAAGCCAATATGACCCCAATAAAATAATAAATAAAATAAAACAAAAGATGAAGAAATATGAAAATTTGAAATATACATTATGATTGATAACAATAAGATATATTCCAGGGATGGAGAGCTTGATCATTAAGGTATTGATCACAATGTACTTTCAATAATATGTTAAGAATTTATTAACTATCCAAATAAAATGGAAAGGCAATTTTACACTTTATTTCTTGGTTAGTGGTGAAATAAATAAAAATATTACTACATAGTAAATTATTTTACTTCCATGTCATTCACAGTTCATTTATACATTTGAGTGGAATACTTATGGTTGTTGAAATAGGCTCTTCTGGCTTAAAATTCTTGTTCCGAAGAGAAAATAATTAAACCAAGGGAAATAATAAGTGTTCCCTGTATCTCAGGACATTTTGTTTATTTGTCTAAAAATACACGGTGATTCTATTAGGTCATACATGCCAATTCCTTCTCCCATACTCATTAAAGAGTATTTTAAACCTTTGCTATTATCATTCAATCTCCACAGACTCACCTTTTCTCTCACATTTATCAGATGGTTTGTAAACTATTTCATAAATGAAACAGATAATTTTGAATGTAGATACGTTCAACCACTAGATTTAAAGTATTTCTCCAGGCTAATTCACTGTTTATGCCACCTCCATTGTAACAGGAAAGGAATTACCTGTAATCTCAGCTAGGTCATTTATTTCTGCATTTGTGTTCGGTTCCTATTCTCACCTACCATATCATAAATTGTATGTTATAATTTAAAAGCTACACACTTTATCTTAAACTACTCCCTCTCAATCTCATCCATCATTTAAACCCGTTGTGGTATCACCCAACATGAAATTTGAATTGAAAAAAAAATAACACTTTGAACTCCTTTTATTTCTGGTTTCCCCTTTCCTCTCGTTTTTAACTCAAGTTGAGGATAGAGTCCGTTTATCAATATTTCTCCTCACCCCACACCAATCTGATTTTTTGTCCCATTAATTCATGGACAGGGCCGGCCCCGTGGCTTAGTGGTTAAGTGCGCGCGCTCGACCGCTGGTGGCCCGGGTTCGGATCCCGGGCGCGCCCCGATGCACCACTTGTCCGGCCATGCTGAGGCCGCGTCCCACATACAGCAACTAGAAGGATGTGCAACTATGACATACAAATATCTACTGGGGCTTTGGGGGAAAAATAAAAAAAAAAATCATGGACATCATTATTGCTGACAGTACTAAGGATCTAATCAAGAATAAAATACCACGAGGTGTCATCTGTGTCTATATTGTTTTCAACCTCAGCAGAATCTGATTCCTACTGCTCATGAGCCCTATATTCTCTGGAATCTTTACATTGTTGTCACAGTCTTGGGTCCCAGAGAGCATAGGAGATGGAATTTAGTGTGCTGGATGCTTACTAGGGAATGATCTTCCATGAAATTCTTTGGACAGGATGGGGAGGAAGAAACACATGCTGAGGGAGACGTCTAGCTGCAATGCAGCCATACAGCATCAGCCAACCCCACAGTTTGCCATAGAACCATAAGGGCCCATCATATTTGTCCTAAATTGAACCAAATTGGCCAGGTGTATATACTCCCTCCCTCTATTAACCATTACATGTCAGCCATTCCGGATAGGGTGTCACCTTGAGACAGGTGGCTCTTTGCACTGAGTCAATTGCAGCATGTGCTGACAAAGTCCTCCAGGGAGCCCTAGGGTGGATCTGCCCTCCTATGTCACACCCTGCAGATCAGAGAGTAGTGAGGATGATGTCCTAAAAAGCTCTGGCCCAAAGAGGCAAATCTAGATGTCTGAACCTTGAGGACCCGGTTAGTGCAGATGGCAGAAATGCAGCCAGTATATGACAGGTGACATGACACTGGGGGCTAAATGTTTGCCCAAGTGGTGCTTCTGTGCACCAGGTGTGGAGCAGGATGTGTAGCTGCCTTCCTTGCATGTAGCTGCACCCTGTCAGCCAGCTGTCCTCACTCCCGGAAGCAGAAGGATGTCTTGTGGGGCTCCCTGTACATTTGCCCATAGCCTTTCCTTCTATGGTTATTTCATGAGTTCTCAAGTTCCTCTTGCCCCCACTGGGTTGGATTTCTTTTCCTTCCTGCTAATAGGCTTGCCTTCATGGAACATATTTCCCTGTTAAATCTAGAATTCAGACTCTAACCACCACATGAGAACTGATGTCATTACCTTGTCACTCACAGTGGGAAACCTGTCTTCTGTCCTCCCATATCTTTAGGTTTACCATTGTTGTTAATATAGTAATTCTATTTCTCTCATTATGATCATCATGATTGCCGTTGTTGATGTCCATCATTATTTTCATGAGTATCTTTCTTACTATGAATTATTTTTGTGGTTGTAGATATACAACATTGAGTCCTATTTCTCTATAGAGAAGTGTTTCCTGCTCTACCACATTATGTTTGTTCTTCTGGGGAGCATCTTTAAATATTCCAAATTGACCTCCTGAAGCAAGACAAGCCCTTGATGCCATGGGAGCCTCTGGGATGGTATCTTACCCCTGCACGTGGCTCTGTTAAAATTTAAAATCTCATGCAGTTCTCACTAAGTGATTTTTCCAGCTTAGAAGCACAGGGAAGTTGTCTTTGGACCAGCCAAACCACCATAATATTGTTTTATTCAAATCTGGGACCCTGCAATCACTCTTCCCTTCTTGGAAAGGTGGGAGATGAAGCCTCTGCCCACGCAACATCTGCAGGATTTTCTACATCTAAACCAGAGCCCTGGAACCACCATAGCTAAAATGGAGGTGTAGGGATGGCTTCCTAGGCTGAAAATCTTCTAAGTCCCCTCAAGTGCTCAGTATAGGCTTGTGCAGCACTGGAAGGCACAGAGAGAGGGATCTTTCTGCCAGAGCAACTGCAAAATGTTCTGTCATCCAGGAGTCCAAGACTGCTCCTGTTAGAAGGAGGAGTCCTCACCCAGCAGAGCTTCAATTGAATTGTCTATGTGAGTTAAGGATCCCGGGAGTTGCCAGTGCTGAAAACAAGGCACAGGGAGGACATGTTAAGCTTTCCTGGGATTCTGGAAATGTTGTACGGCCCCCAAGGTTCCCGGGAAAGCCTTGTTCTGGACTCAGAGCCACCGAAACAGTGGACTCCCACCCTGTGCAGTCACCAACTTTTCTAAGACTTCCAGGGAGCCCAGAACCACTCTGAAGTCTGTGTCCTCCCTGAACGTATGGGAGCACCAAGGGTGACATCCTCCTACCACACAGGCACATGGGATCCTCTGCAAAGATCCTAAGTTATAGTGGAGATGTGAACTTTGAAGTCTGGAGCTCCAGGGATTGGAGTGGAAAAGATGCAGAAGGGATGCCTGGCAGTGAGAGCTGAGATAGTGATGGTGGCTCACACGTCCATCCTAGGCTGGGCTTTTTCTTGCCAGGTGTGGACATGGAGTCCTGCCTTGCTTGCACAGGGGCCTAGACAAACACCTGAAATCTGGTGATATCCTGCTGCAAGCAGGCCAAGACTGGGGTCCCACTCCCTCCACCCCATAGGCCTGTCCTCAAGGGGTTTGCACACAATTCCCAGGTTGTCCCAGACTCTCCTTCAGCCTGTTTTCTTTTCCCTCCTGTTGTTCATTTGTTGCTTTATGTAACACATTCATGTGCACACCTAGGGCTCTAACTCCATCTACCCCTTAAGGTGCAACAGAGTTTCTTGTCAATCACTTAGGGGATTCTGTACTCTAATCTCCTTATTTACTATTATTTTCAATATTAATATAAGTTGAATTAAGATCATTACGATCATGATCACTATAATAATTCATCATTTTTTAGTATGTTTCTTGTCATGGATTATTTTTATTGTTGATGCCAGGCAACATTAAACAGTTTCTTTATTCATGGAGTGTCATATTTCCTGAAGGTGATTATGGAGGGTTCCCCAACAGACATATATTCACACACTCATTCCCGTGTTCCCACTGTAGGAGTTTTGGAGTCTATTTCTGAGATGAGCATCCTGAGATAGTGCATGTCCCCTCCAGGGATATTGGCAGGTCTGTGATGATAGGGAGCTCTGGGAGGACTTCCTTTGCCAACCTGATACTCTAGAAAAAAAATGTGTGTGTGTTTAGGAAGATTACTTTGACAAAATGGTGTCTTTCAGTAGAGATGGTGGATTTCCTCCTCCTCCTCCATCTGCTTTTTTCTCTCTGTTTCATCCAGGCCAACAATTTGTTACCATGCACATAGGTAGAGAGATCCCATCCTCAATCATTTAACACATCTCCAAAACTTTTAGAAGCTTCAGTGCATACTATGTTTCTTAGTTAAAATCATAGACCGGAGATAAATTGATAAGCAAAATGTGGTCTCTGTTTACAATGGAATATTATTCAGCCTTGAAAAGGAAGGATATTGAGGCAGATGCTACAGCATGGATGAAACCGGAGGACATTCTAGGTGAAATAAGCCTGCCACAGAAGGACCGATACTGCATGATTCCACTTATACAAGGTACCTAGAGTAGTCAAATTCATAGACTCAGGAAGTATAATGGTGGTTTCCAGAGGATGGGGTGGAATCATGGAGAGTTATTGTTTAATGTCTCAGTTTAGGGAAATGAAAAGATTTCTGGAGATCGATGTTAGTGATGGTTGCACAACAATATGAGTGTACTTAACATCGCTGAATGATATACATAGAAATGGTTAAGATTGTTAATTTTATGGCACATGTATCTTACCACAATAAATAATGAAAAAACCACAGGTCAGAATGCTTTCTCAGTGTTCTACCTGAGACATCATTCATTCCTTAAATTTATCTATTGTTCCCATGCAAAAGCGAACCTCAAATTGTTTCATCAGTTGCTCAGTGCTTGGCTAATACGTTTGTATCCTTCTGCTGCTTCCTCCAATGATGTCAACAGGAACGCTTTTGTTCAGTATCCTTAATTAATAGGAAGTTTATTACTTTGAGAGAGATTCATAGAAGGTACATTGCTGGCTGCGGGCTTAATTGTATTTTCAACATGAATAGGTATTTCCTGGCTGCTAACACCCAAAAGTAGCACATTTCATGTTTCCATCTGTAGTGCATGAGGGTACAATTTTTCGTTCTTCATTCTATTAAGTAGGACTTTTGCTTTGGTTAATGTTATCAGTCTGAGGAGATTGAGACATTTTCAAATTATTGCATCACTATTTAAAGGCTTTGCCTTTCTGTGTCATACGGAAAGTTGATATTCTCCTACATCACAGTGGTCTATAGTCTATTCTTACATCTTCTTAGGTTTCTTATTATTCTTGCTATCATCCTAAAAACTATTATCATTATTGTTGTTAAGCACTATGATTATGATTACTGCAGCAATTATGGTTTATCATTATTGCCACTGCTGTTAGAAAACGCTGAATCAACTTGCTCTATCCATGAAGGGTGTCTAGTTTACTATAGAGGATGATGGAGGGTTCCCAAAAATATATACAAGCGGACAGATGCTTCTAGTTAATTGCTGTGCCCTTTCCGGAAATGAGCACCCACAAGCTTCCCAACTTTCCTCCCAGAATCCTGGCATGGCCAGTTTGATAGTGGCTTGGTGAGGGCATCTTGGCCTGCCTTAGCCTCTGGAAAATATTGTAAGTCACGTCAGGGACCAACAACCACTTGAGCCTGCCTGCAAGGCTGGAGGAGGGTGACCATGTACCACCAGGCTCAATGAAACTTTACCTTGGGGAAAAGGAAGGCCCCGTGGGGGCCCAGGAATATAAAGAACAAGCATGGAAGGCTAGAGAAGAGGTTTCTGCCCTCGGGAGCCTTTGCCGTATTTCTCTCTATGCCCCAGAAACAGGGAACTGCTCCTGCCTTCCCGTGTAGCCCCTGACTGGACCAGAAGCACCATGCATGGCGAGGAGAGCCCGATTCAGTCCTCTACCAAAAGCACCAGGCTCAGAAGCACAATATTGTAAGTCCTGATCTGACGGTGGTAGAGAGAGAGCAGATGGCACAAAGGGCAGCAAGGCCGTGAGGGCTGAGAAAGTGCTGTAGCCTCAATGAGAAGCATGCGGCGGCTTGGGCATATGGGGAGCAGAGTGATGTCCCTGGACGTCTTTCAAGGAGCCCATTTCCCTGGAAGAGACAGACAGACAGACAGACAGACGCACACACAGACACACACACACAGACACACACACCTAAATGAACTAATATTGAGAGTTGTCCCTGAATGACAGATGGTTTTCCAGACATATTTTCACATCCTGTGACTTTTCACATTAGTATTTCAGTATTTTGAAACAAATAGCACATGTAAATGGAAATCTACTTAGCTTATTTTTAAATAAGAGAAAAAAAAAGACAATAGTTTTTGTGACACGAGCGTAGATTATTAAGGAAACCAAAATAATCACCTATTCCAGAACATACTTCTTTTTGATAAGCAAAACTTACAGTCAACGAAGAATACAACACATTCATAATATATCAGATGTTAGGCATTTCATAGATATTATCTCTTGAAGAGGATCCTTATACAGTAGATATTTTATTTCCATTTTAATAATATTGCAAAAGAATTAGTGAGGTTAAGTATGTACCAAATGTACAAAAATAAAACATTAAAAGAAGAAAAATGGATATTTTATATTCCTAGCAATAATTAAAATCAAAAATAGGATATTCACAAATTTGTACATAGCTAAAAAAATTGTGGTGTGAATACACATAAATAGAAACATGAATTTCAAAAAGAAATTGCTAAATCCATAAATTAATGGGAGATTTAATAACAAAGTGTTCTGAAATAATTGTGTCTATAATACAACATGTATTAAATACATAAATATATACAAACAAGTAAATACAAATTGAACCTTTATCCTTAACGCAAAGAATTTTTATTCCTCCTTAGCGCATCCATTGCATTTGTCAAATATGACTGTGTCTCATCAGCCACAGAGAAGATTTCAGCTAATTGCAAAATGATTACATTGCATAGGTCACAGATGCTTCCCACAGTAAGATAAAAATGAAACCAAACAATAAGTAGGTATTCCAAACAAAACTGAACGACCCAAAGATGAAGTGTAAAGAATGGGGTTACAGTACAATCAACGGAGCATTGCTGATGAGAGTCACAAACATGATGAAGAATGACAATCATCAAACCATGGGATAGGGCCACAGTTGGTACCTTGAGGAAATGTATAACTTTCACAATGCTTATTTCGGGGCTGGCCCAGTGGTGTTAAATTCATGCATTCCACTTCAGCAGCCCGGGTGTTACTGGTTGGGATCCTGAGCACGGACCTACTCACCGCTCATCAAGCCATGCTGAGGTGGCATCCCACATAAAAGAGCTACAACTCTACAACTATGATATACAACTATGCACTGGGGCTTTGGGGAGAAAAAAAAAAGAGGAAGATTAGCAACAGACGTTAATGCAGAGCCAATCTTCCTCAAAAAAAAATGCTTATTTGAAACAAGAGGGCTTGAAAAAGAATGAAACAACTGTTACGGATTGAATTGTGTCCAACCCAAATTCATGTTGAAGCCCAAACATTTAGTACATCAGAACCTGACTGTAAATGGAGATAGGATAATTAAAGTCATGATTAAGGTAAAGTGATACCCTTTCCAATCTGATTAGTGCCCTATAAGAAGAGAAGGAGACACAGAGGCCAAAGCACAGAGGAAAAGCCCCATGAGGACAGAGAGAGAAGGAAGACATTGGCAAGTCAAGAGAGGCCTCAGTAGAAATCAAACCTACCAACACCTTGATCTTGGAACTTCTAGGCTCTAAAAATGTAAGAAAATAATTTTATGTTGTTTAAGCTACCCAGTCAGTGGTATTTTGTTATGACAGTCCTAGAAAACTAATACATCAACTTAACAACTTCATAAACTATTTAAAAAAGAAACAACAGGCCCAAAACAAAATCAGTTGTGCTAAGCCCCAGGTCAGCAAACCAAGACTGAATACCTAACCTAACTGCAATTTCAGCCTCTCCCAGCAGTGGAATCTTAAACCTGTCAATCTGGAGTTTCATGGTCAGTACCAGTGAGGTGATTTTCCTGATAGACCTCTGCCTTTTCTGGCCCCTAAGAGAAGGTGATCTTGCCCGAAACAATTGCTAGTAGCTTCCTTGTCCCACCACTTCTGCCTATAAAAGCCTTCCGTTTTGTACAGATCCTTGGAGCTCCTTTCTGTTTGATAGACGGGATGCTGCCCAATTCATGAATTGTTGAATAAAGGCAATTAGATCATCATGATTATTTATTTTAATTTTGTTTTTTAACAAAACAAAGAAAAATAAGTAGGGCACAGGAATAATAATTGCCATTTCAAGTCGTGACAAATTAATTGAATTTGTTAATAAATTAATAATAATTAATTAACAATATTAATAAAGTTAATGGAAACAAAAATAAAAGCTTAAAGACAGTAAAGAAGAAATATTTTATCTCAAGGGCAAGGCAAGGTGTGGTAAACAGATTGGCACTGGATAATTTTAATAATTTTGGTGGGCTTTGGGCTATAAGGGTGGTCCCTAGTTATCTGGCACCTGACCCTGGAGGGATTAAGGTAGAGAAATACTGAATCCTAGGGTGCACTGGCCAGATAGAGGATGTCTGGCTCTGGATTGGTTAGTTTGCATATCAAAGACGTGCTCCCACCTGAGAGCTTCTCCATCTCTAAGATAGGCTAGCCCAGGGAGGGGCAGTTTCTCCCCAGTCAGAAAGGTTTTCGAAGACATCAAATCATCATAATATAAAGAGAAATAAAATATTTACAATACATATTCACAAATAAGGAGAAAAATCTGATTAACCAATTTCAATATTTAAGTTCATTATAGAAGTTGCACTTTAAAACTGTGGGAGTTCTCTCAACAAGTTAACACTTAAAATTCCTTTGTGATGTACACTCATCTAAAGAAGAAAAATAAGCCTGTGCACATTAGTCTATTAGGTTAATGAAAACGTATTCGAGTACAAAAAGGATTGACAATTATATGTGTAATCATCGTTGAGTACATTTAGCAAAATATATATATATATATACAGTATTTACTTATTCCCTTATTTTATATATTTTAAAAATTAGAGAAAAGATTTCTCCAGTTTTATTGAGATGATCATTGACAAATAAAATTATATATATTGAAGGTGTAGAATGTGATGATTTGATTAACATATACATTGGGAAATGCTCACCCAATCAAGTGAATTATCACATCCCTCACCTCACATGGCCTCACATCACCTTTGTGTGTGTGGTGTGCTGAGAGTGGTTACCATCTACTATCTTAGCAAATTTCAAGTATAAGAATAGAGACTCTTCGGTGCTGGCCTGGTGGCATAGTGGTTAAGTTCACGCACCCCACTTCTGGTGGCCCGGGTCCGCAGGTTCGGATCCTATGGGCGGACCTATGCACTGCTCATCTAGCCATGCTGTGGCAGGTGTCCCCTATAATGTAGAGGAAGACGGTCATGGATGTTACCCCGGGACAAATCTTCCTCAGCAAAAAAGAGGAAGATTGACAACATGTGTTAGCTCAGGGCTACTCTTCCTCACACACACACAAAAAAGGATAGAAACTGTATTACTATAACTGACAATAGTGTAAATTTATAGGGGGAATGCAGATGCAGACTTTCATATATTGACGACGTTAACTATAATTACTAAAAAAGGAAGAGAAAAACAGACAACACTGTACATTCTTACACCAAACAGCATGCTTTAAGATAAACGTCATGCCATTAAAGACAGAGAAACTGATAAGGAGCCCACAGTGTTTGCTTCTTCTCCACACTGTGCTGTACACACTGCCAGGGCCCTGACACCTGAGAAGTGACGGCAGTGTGCACTCTTGGGAATAAACCCCAACCTATTTGGGATCGGCTGGTAATACCATTGTCTATATAGCACATCCTAGCAAAGTCATAGAAAAATTTTTCTAACTAGCTAATTTTTCTAGCTTCTTTAACAAAATAATCAAACTACCAAATCTAACTACCCAAATATGAAGCATTCATGTCTAATTTCCACCAATTAAAATATAATTTAGAAGGATTATTGACAACACCTCCTATTCCTAAAATAAATAGATCCATATGTTAAATCTAGGAAAATGTTTGTAGAGCTTTATGAAAAAATATAAAATATCCCTAATTGAAATAAAGTGACATGTAAATAAGTGTTGGTTAACACATGTAGTAGGGAAAAAAAACACACCAAAAAACACTTTCTCTTCTAATTAATGGGTAATTCCGTCAATTAAATTCAAAAACCCAACATATTTTATTTTAACAGATGAGAAGACAATTGAAAAGTTAATAATTAAAAGAGCAGAGTCAGAAAAAGTATATACAAATTTGTATAATTACAGGTGTAGAAAGGATTTTTTTTTTTAGAGAGGATAAAATTTATTCTGTCTTGGGAGGGTGGTCCTGAGAGTGGTAGGTGCCATCTTGATTTAGCAGAGGGAGGGCCCAAGGGGCACTTAAGACCAGTGGTGGGTGATTTCGGGGGGCACACAGTCCTTGGAATTCGGGGAGGCAAGGATGAGGCCCGGGCTGCTGTGGGACATCATGGTGGGGTCCCTGCTGCCCAGGATGGACGTCACCAGAATGGAACCGAATAAATTCTTAATATGTTCTTGAAAGTACTGTATGACAAGCTCCCTAACCCCCGCCTCCTCCATCCTAGTAACATGGTTTATTTTTGTAGCATCATAATGTATATTGCAAATTTTCATATTTTTTCATGGTCCATTTTATTTTTAAGTCCAGATTTCCTCCAGGAATTTGAGTTTTATGTCCATGGAATCCTAGTGTGTCTGGTTTTCTGCTGTATCTATCTTTAGACATTTGTCATATCAAATCATGATCTTAAAATCTGTAAATTTTATTGTCTGCATTTACTCTACTATTGTCATGTCCTATTTTTGACTGTTTGTGTGGCTTTTCCATTTTTGTCTTGCATATATTTCATTATTTTAACTGATTCCTCCAAGATTCTAGATCTGTGCTGTTCAAGAGAGTGACCACTAGTCACATGTGGTTATTAAATTTAGATTAAATAAAATTAACTAAACTTCAGATCCTCTCAGGTGTTCTGTAACCAGATATGTCTGGCAGCTACTCTACTGGATAATGTAGGATATAGAGCATTTCCTTCATCTTAGAAAGTTACATTGAGCACATTGGTCTACATCTTATGTTTTTCTTCTCCTTTTTTTGGCTCACAATCAATTTATTTTATGCTTCTCCATATTAATTCCCTTTTATGGGTTATTTCAAGTGATTTGTGTTCTTTCTATTTCTTTAACTTCTTAAGATAGACACTTACATCATTTATTTTAATCATCTTTTAGTTTATATATTTAAGACAAAATTTTTTCTATGAATGTTGTTTTAGCTTTGTTCCATTTGTTCCATTCCTTTTACATAATATCATCAAATGTTGTTATTAGTATTCTTAATGTATATTTTAAAAAATTTACGCACGGTCATTTAAAAGATTTTTACCCTTAATTTTCAGTTGGCATATCATGTCTTCTATGGTTGTCATTATTTTCTGGTCTTATTTAATTATATATAGGGATGTTGCAAATTCCTTTTTTCAAAATGTGAGATTTTCCCCCATCCCTGTCACAAGCCGTTTGTACGCAGGGCCTATTACACACTTTATAGGTAGGTCTTCTGTTTCACGGTATGACGCTTTCACATATAAAATTCTAGAATAAGTGTAGATTTCATTCTATTTTTACCTTTTCTGAATTGCTTTGGATATACAGGAGTTGAAAATCATGATAGGTTGGATTTTGATCTGTGGTTCAATCAGAGATGATAGATTTCTCCATTTATACTATTAATTTGAAAGATACATTTGTTTTGTTTTTATACTTTCTTCATATTTAAGCTTTTTTCTTGTACTCTGTGCCTCTGCTTTCCAATCCCTGTACTGCTAGAATGTAAGAGGCAAGAAGGTGAGTCTATTTGGTTATATCACCTTGTAAACTGCTGTGTCCTTAGCACCCGGAATAGTGCCTAGCCCATGGTTGGTGCAGGAATTTGAGAGCTCACTTAATAACATCATTTTTCCAGATTGCAATTCTGAAAAGAAAGGCAGGACAGGTATAGATAGGTATAGATATCAGTTACTTTTACTGACAGATCTGTTGGAGAACATTTTTTGGTGTGGGGAAACAAAGATCCCTAATGTTGTACCCCAGAACTAAGCAGCTGTGTCCAAATAGTTTGGGAAGGGATAGGAAATCTTAACAGTTAGCGATGCCCTTAAAATATTATGGTGGTGTTGAAAAAGCAAGAATGGCTTCTTCCTGGTAGCTCTTTAAGAGATCTGGGTGCTGGATAAGCTGTGCCAGCACCCATCCTGAAGTCACCAAAGCCATAAGTCACTATTCCTGCTCTAGTGAGCAGTTGGTCAATAGAGTGTTGCGTGAAGGAATGAATGACTTAGAACCACTAAATAAGTTTTGTTCTAAAGTTTGTTTGTTTAGCTAGGTCATTAAAAATACATTTAATCTCCATTTGATGAGATGGAGTGTCTGTTGACTCCACACTAGAGTCCTTAGGAAATGTTTGCTTTGACTGCCTTCTCATAATATGTGCCCTTTTTTGTTCAGGGTGTGTTCTCTATGCGACCAGTTAAATTAGTTAGTTCATCTCTGGGTTATACTTACACACAAGACTTCGCTAGATCCATCTCGTGATATTTCAGGAAGAGTTTACTTGGTTATAAGATTAAGGGTCACAGTTAAGAGGAACCTGGAGATTTTGTCAGCATTCTCCATTATCACATTTTGTTGAGTGACTGTCTCATATTTCCCTTGAGTTTTTGTAATGATTCTCAAATTGTTTTTCATCTTTGTACTGTAGACTCTATGGGGTACTTTTATTTTTATTGTTTTATATGTGTTTTCCCAAACAGTGAGTTTTCACAAATTCTTTTTTCCACGTTTTAATACTTTTTTGTTGTATTAAGTTATAAAATTATTTTTGTCATATTCTTTCCTTTGCTGTCTATATCTGTAACATGGATTTTATAAGCTGTGGCATTGTCTTTCAAAGCTTTCAATTTCTGTCTAATCTTTTCAGTAGTTTTTACTTAATCTATTTTCCTTTTGCTCATTTTAAAACCTATCATTCACATAAATGAGTGTACTTTTTAGCATTGTCTGTTTTTTCTCTTATCTCTCAATGTGCTCTCTTTTCTTAAATAGTTTTATTTTACTTTGAGAAGTTTTGGAGCTCTGCCAAGTCACTTTTCCTTCTTCTCTTGTTTTATAGTCTCTTACTTTAACTTCTGTAATTCTGCTTTGAAATCCTATTAATTAAGGTATTTAATAATTTGTAATCCATCCATTATTTATTTTTTTGATAAATTTTAAATGATGTTCTGCTCCAAGGCATATGGTTCCTTGGATATGAATAGTCAGTTACTTTTTCACTCCTATCTTTTTTATACTTTAGCCTTTTTAATAGTTAATGCTTTGGCTGTTTTTTTCAAGTCATTTTCATTGAGTTGACTTCTCCTTAAATTTCATGAATTCGTAGTGATAATTTGGAGAGAAATACATGTCAGGGTTGTGCTATGGCAGGAACTCTTCCTGCCTCAAAATCATGACTGTTTAGCACAGGACATTTGGAAAGTTTGTGGGCCCTGCTTGGGGTGTCCACAGTCTAAGAAAGATCAGCTACTGAGGTGCTGCTTTGCATTTACAGTCTCGTTCCACCCATGATCTTCTTGGATGCCTCTCACTTGGAAGCATGGACAAAGCACAGGGATACCTAGGTATATTCTTCCTTCCCACTCATAGGGCTGTCCTGTTGCATATGCTTATGGGTTCCCCCGATATCCCTATATTTCCTTAGAAGAAAAATTCTAAAGGTAAAAAAAAATAAATTTCCATTTCAATCTTGAATTTTCCCTGAAGTCAAAACCTAACATAATCCCTTGGCCTTATTAGTTTTCCTAGATCTTCCTTCCCTCTCATTGGATGCTCCGCTATGCTGTGGATAACTCAATTAGAAAACCATGTTTGTGGAGTATCTCCTAGACATTGTGAACTGTCCTGGATATTGGCTACCTCTCCCCAGTTATCAGATCCTTGCATTAATCTGGGGCTTCTCTTTCCGATCTGATTAAAAGATCTGTCCTCCCTGCTGGGTGACTCACACAGGGAAAAGAAGAGGAAACAGTGCCCAGATTCCAGCTATCACGCCCTAGACATTTAAACAACTCTCCATTTCCTCAGCCCCTTCCTCAACTCACCCTGGAAGGCAAAAGATTCAACTCTTCATCACAATACATGCCTACAACAGGCAGAGAGCAAAGCTTGGTAAGCGCCTTGGCACTACCTGCCTCTGTGATGCTGAAGACATTCTCTTTCCTGTGCATTACAGAGAAGATTTGAATTTCTAGGTATGGACCAATGTCCTGGGCAGATGGTGTTCTCACTATTCTGAGAAGAGCAGATACATCAATGCTCAGAGTAGAGGCAGGTATTTGAGGGGTATAGAGCATAGGGCCCAGTATAACCACCCTAAAAGGGAAAAACATTGATATAAGACCTCAGGGCACAATTGGAACAGGTCATCCCATCTCTTTCTGGCTTTGTGGCCATGGAAGAGGACAGCAAGGATTCAGAGGTGAAACCTTGGGCTCTCCTCAGTTTTGAGATGAATGTCATTTTTCTCCCTCTACAGAGTTTGTAAGCTTTGGAAGATTCTAGTTGAACATTCTGCACTTTGGAGACATGTACCTGACACCATACAGGGTATGTATGAACTCTATTTGGGAAAATACTTGAGGGTCTCTGGTATGTTTGGGCGGCAGTTCTCACACGGAACTCATCCAGGACTCCTTGGAGGGTATATATACCATGCTCAGTGGAGGGGGTATATATGATAGCTGAATAGAAGGAGTATACATGATGGCTTAATTGAGCCTAAGCTTCAATCATTCCACTTGCTGATTCAAGTTGAAGGTGGTTGATTTTAGTCTCTTGATCATGGAATCTTTGGCTGTTGCAGGGAAAGGGGCCTGTTGTAAGTCATCTCTTCTGGAGAGACATGGGATCAGGGTTCCAGCCACCGAGTGAGAGAGGCTACCTGATCTAAGGCAGAAATGGTTCTGAAATCATTCCAGCTTTAATTCAGGAAGTTAGGTGCCCCCACCTGACTAAACTCTAGTTGTGAGTTGCACTTGAGGAAACTCAATCACCAAAATTCCCCAATCCCTGAAAAGTCTGGAATTTGAGCATAGAAGACAGGCAGAGAAAAATTAACGTCATAGATGTGTCCTTGTCTAGCTCTGTAACTGTCACTTTAGTGAAGTTTTTTGAACCTGTTCTGTTCATGCCATTTGTTAAATTGGTAAATAAACTATAATCAGCAGCTTTGTTGTGAGGATTAAGTAAGTGAATATATGTAAATATTTAACCCCAGAGTCACATTTGATCCAAATTTATTTTATTTTTTTCCTTTTCTGGACCTCAGATATAAATGGGTGAGTTAATCCTACTTTTGTTTGTGACACACTATCATCATTTATTCATGAAGTACATTTAATTATTATTGGTATATTAGAAGAGAGTTTACGGTTTGTAAATGCTTTCTGGGGGCTGGCCCAGTGGCGCAAGCAGTTAAGTGCATTTGCTCCACTGCAGCGGCCTGGGGTTTGCCGGTTCAGATCCCGGGTGCGCAACGATGCACCGCTTGGCAAGCCATACTGTGGTGGCATCCCATATAAAGTGGAGGAAGATGGGCACGGATGTTAGCCCAAGGCCAGTCTTCCTCAGCAAAAAAAGAGGAGGATTGGTAGATGTTAGCACAGGGCTGATCTTCCTCACAAAAAGATAAATACATACATAAATGCTTTCTGTGTATATGTGTGTGTGTGTATACATGCATATATATATATATATATATATATATACATGCATGTACATATACATATACATGTGTGCGTGTTCCTGTATAATGAAATGCAGGGATGTTGCAACTAATGAAGATTATTACAGACCAGGATTTGGAGGATTTCAGCTACCACTTGACTAAACTGTCAGATGGAGCATCTAGATTTTCCCCTACACCCCAGCCATTCCATATTATCTGAGTGTCCTTGACCTAGAGGATTGAGACACACATGACAGTAACATTACAGCTCATGCTCTCCTGCTACTTTCTGATGCAGGGGATTTTAAGGACTGGACTGGCAGGATGGGTGCCATTGATCCCTCCAAATGGAATAAGTCCTTGAATTGATTAACTTTATCATAAAATAGATTCTTAGTTGGTGAATGTCCAAGTGCATGGGGGACAGATATAAAAGTCAGGGTTGAGGGGCAGCAGGAAGGGAATGAGGCTCCAGGGGGCTGCCATGGATGTTGGAGGAGCATTGGTGGTGCTTAAAGCAAGAATAATGAAATCTGAGGAATTCCACAGTGTTTACCTACAGGTGGAAACCAATGTCTGCATATGGCATGAGTCA
The DNA here is from genome assembly GCF_057802395.1 of Ceratotherium simum simum. NCBI lineage: Eukaryota > Metazoa > Chordata > Mammalia > Perissodactyla > Rhinocerotidae > Ceratotherium > Ceratotherium simum. Next base: position 7,867,193 of record NC_141927.1, read on the forward strand.
GGGATCATTATGATTTAGAATCACAGAGGAAATTGAGTAAGTCTCGATGCTATAGGCTGATTAACATGTGAAACTCAATACTTGCGATGTTCTTATCCATAAGATAACTGTATTCCTATGTTTTTTATTAGCAACTATAGTCATAGTCTTCTTACTTTTGACCCAGGGAGAGGAGGAGAGTCCTCTGTATTTCTTGTAGAGGGCACTGCATGTTTGTTGGTTTGGCTGGGTGTCATACCCAGGTGAAGGTTTGGGGCTTCATGATGGGTCAGTCTGGACATTGTGCACAGGACTGGAGTCTCATGGCTTCTTTCTCTATCCTCAGCTTTGCTTGTTTAGTGCTTGAACTGTCTGTGAGTGAAAACCCAGAGAAAGACAGCTGGTAACTGAGTTATCGATAATTCAGCCACTGGTGAGTAAGAAATGCCTCTTCCTACTAAAATTACATCCCTAGTACCAATAGACGAGCGAGTTTTTCCTATTGTCATGGACGTTCTAAGTGCAATCAGGAGTCATTTAGGGATCTGAGCTTTAGTGAAATTTCCCTAGGACACTAGGATATTTATAATGGGTCAGGAACTCCTCAATAACTAATATCCTTCCTAACAACACACTAATTTAGCATGCCTTAAGGTTGTGTATTTACAGAAGAGATGAGAGAAGTTTTCTTTCTCTACTTCAGTTCATGGCCTCACTGGGAAATAATTTACTCATTAGTCATGTGATTGGCTATAATGGTCTAAGGGTTGTGATGAATGAAGAAGATACAGATGAGCTAGGAGCAGAACATTACAGTTCAATAGGGAGGTAGTGGTTTCATCAGTGAGTTCAATTAATCTGGTCCTGTGTGAGGGCTGTGATGTGTTGAAGGGAGAACGAGAGAAGCTTAGACCAGAGGAGTTGAGGAGTCATTCATTTATTTTTTTTCCTATTCTAAATTGAATATTTTAATAGAATATATTTGCACTTTTAGAAACATCTTAAAAATAACTAAAATTCTCATTATTCTTCTTCTCCCCAATCATGCATTTTACTTTTTTGTAATTAAACTTTTTTCATATTCGGTAACTGGCATTAATGTATAGAGAACATTTTTTTCCTTAATTGTGGCCATACATTCAGGAGAAGGAGTAAAGTAGAGTAAAATTTAATACGCTGTGGAAAATTTTGAAGAACTAGATAGGCCAAACAATCAAGAGGCTTCTTTTATCCTTCAGCAGAGAGACAAGATAAAGACAGGAGACAGTGATAACTGGTGTTTCAGGTCCCAGAGAAAATTGAGCATGGGAGTCCTCACACCACAGGAATGGTCAGGCTAGGACTGTCCTTCAGTACAGCTGTCCAAGAGATCCCTGGCTGGTTCTGCTGGGCCCTCTGACCTTATAATTTGTTGTGAACACCGGAGTCCTGTAGAATTGAGACTGTTGATACCAAGTTCCATATGAATCTTGTTCAGTTCTAAAGAATGCTGGAGATCGCTTCAAGGTTCTTGGACATTTTAATGAGTAATAGACTAATGGATTGTATTTAATACATGTTTACTTAGGGTGAACTTCATACATTTGTTCATTGGATCTTTCAACACTCATAATGGGTTATTAAACCATTTCATAGATGAGGAATCTGAGGTTTATCTAAGGGAATGATGTAACCATAGTCATGGTTCAAAAGTGACAAATCATGGTTATTGTTTGCCTCACGATGAGCCTGTAAAGTTACTTGTGTTAATCAAAAAGAAAGTTTTAGTTATGAATTTTGAAGGCAAATTTTATAATCACATGTCTGGAAGTCATAATTACCAGTTTATTGGGAAATTTCCAGATTATATTACACATACCTCATGTGATATTGCTTCATAGTAAAGGTTTGTTAATTCAGACTGTGTATATCTCTGTGATGTATCCAAAAGATAGATTCCAGCTCAGCACTGAGAATGAACTAATAGGAACTCCAAACTCGGTTTGATCTTTCTATACATCCAGCTCCTCTGTCCCCTTCCTCAGTGCTATCATCTCAACCCTCCCATTCTGAACATTGGTAGGGATTGATCTGTCTAAAAGAGAATATCCATGATGTTTTAGGAATCAGTGACCTTTGCATATGTAGCTATAAACTTCACCCAGGAAGAGTCGGCCCTGCTGGACACATCCCAGAGAAACCTGTACACAGACAGATGCTGGAAAGTATCCGTCTTATGGTCTCCATGGGTGAGTCTGTCAACATTTATGTATGTATATAGGTATGTAGGTATTCATTCATTCATTCAATCAACAAGTATCTAGAACAGCTTCTCCATACCCACTCCAATCTCTGCACAGATTCTTTCACAGACCTTATAACTACATGAAAAAAAGTAGTTTCTTTACATTTTACTTATGTATAGTTTGTCACACTACTAGAATGTAATCTTGAACACAATGTAATGTCTGTCTTGCTCTGAGTAACACTCAGTGCAGAACTTGGAACTCAATGAATATTTTTGAATGCATGTGTAAATTGATGAACTATTTTCTAAATAATTATTCTACTCTAGTCACTATGCTAAGGTTTGAGACCAGAGTAGTGAAAATAACAGAACTTTGATTGTTCTTGTGGAGTTTATGTTTATTGGCATCTGTTTGAAAATAATATTCAACCCACTGTGGAGATATTTAATTTATCCATTTTTGAAACAACTGAAGGTTCTGCATTCTGTCTTTGAACTTGGGCATGGACATCAGCATCCAGAGGTCCTCACTATTTTGGACACACCATCTGGATTTATTCCTGGTCTGGTGAAAGACCTTCAATGTTTTCTTTGTTCAGGTTATTGCGTGAGCTGACCTTCATTGTTCTCCTTATTCTTCATCAGTCAGCTGTCATGGACTTGATGATAATTCAGTTTCTTAGCACAGAATTCAAAATCTACCCACCCTTTTCCCATGAACAGGGTATCAGCATTGCAAATCAGAGGTGATTTTCCAGTTGGAGCAACAAGAGCTGTGGAGTGGAGGAACAGGATTTCTCCACGGCCAAAGTCCAAGTAGGGAGCAGGGACCTGTGCTTCAGTATGAGGAGGTGCCCAGTCAGTGACTGAGTACGTCCTTGCAAGTATCAACTGAAGATTTTGGTAAGTGAGTGATATTTTCTAAAATGTAGGGGAAAGACATTGGGGCAGAATTCTTCAGATATTGTCATTATTCCTTGCATATATCAGTCACAATTCACGTGTCCTCCTGCCATTGTCTTTGGCTTTAGAGAAAAGGATATTCATGTGCTTATTGAAGTTAAACTTTCACATAATAACTCTTGTCGCTGATCCTCCCCTTTGAATGTTTTCCCTCTCTTTACCTACCCAATATCTCACCTCCTGTTTACTTTTTTCATGTCCTGAAAGTCTTTACCTAATTGTCAGTGCCCTATAATGTGTTTCTACTTAGTAGATTATTCCCCATCATAGGGCCAATTTTTGAAACCTACTCACATGGGTCTTGGTCCTTTTCAACATTTTCATTCTCCTAATGCAATTCTAAATATTTATTTTTTCAATTATTTTAGGCAAAGAGAGTGCCCTTAAAGAACAAGAAATGATAGCCACACAACACATCAGCAGGAAGGACACATCTACAATCATTCTAATGTTAAGTTTCATGGATGTTAACCCTGGTCATGCAAATTAAAGACCTGGCAATGGGATATTAGTAATTGAACACAATAGCCTGATTTATGTTAAATTGGGGTTAAGGTCTTTCTGAGCAAAAAGTTTTAGATAGTTTGAATTTAGTGAAGAAATTACCCTGAGCTCAAAACCATAACCTGAGATCTTAAAAAAAGGACAACTGCATACACTTTGCTCATATGCCCAGTCTTTGAAACATATTAGTCTTCAAAATTAATCTATAAGCCCTGCAGTTGGGATGCTCCAAAAGAGAAAATCTTTGTGTATGCAGGAGAGTAACACATCATGTGTATGCAAGTAATGTTGCAAAGATTTTAATTGGAGACTATCACTGAATGATTACCTTAGAATTCATATGTAGGGAAATGAATGAATGAGTGTATGTCAGCAAACCATTAACAGCCTTTCATCTCCTTCCCCAAAGCAGAAATCTCACACTCCAGAGGATCCCGTAGAATGTAATGATTTGGGAGAAGATTTCACTCATAGCTCCACATTGCCTCAACAATCCTTAACTCACACGGAAAAGAAACTCCATGTCAGCAAACACTGTCAAAAATCCCTTAGTGATCAGTCATACTATAATCAACATAAGCAGATTCACTCTAGAAGTAACTTATGTGAGTTCCATTTTTGTGGGAAAGCCTTTAGTAATTGCTCTAGCCTTAGACGACATGAGATGACTCACACTGGAGAGAGACCGTATGAATGCCATATCTGTGGGAATGCCTTTATTCAAAGCTCTGACCTTAGAAAACACAATCTAACTCACACTGAAGAGAAACTGTATGAATGTCCTCTCTTTGGGAAAGCTTTCAGTCAGTCCTCTAACTTCAGAGAGCATGAGAGAACACATACTGGAGAGCAACCTTATGAAGGTCATTTATGCAGGAAAGCCTTCAGTAAATGTTCTGCCTTTAGATGACATGAGAGAACTCACACTGGAGAGAAACCATATGAATGTCAGCTATGTGGGAAATCCTTCAGTCAATGTTCTGCCCTTAGATGACACGAGGGAACTTACAATGGAGAGAGAATCTTGAAAGCCTTCACTAAATATCCTGACCTGAGATGACATGGTAATATAATTTTAATGAATGTGGAAGAAACATCAATCATGCTTTTAAAATTTAAACACACCAGAGGACTCACACGTTGAAGAAACACTGTCTGAAATCAATGTGGAACATCCTTCAGTCATCCCTCTTTGACATACACAAATTTATATGGAAGAGAATCATATGTGTGACACCTGTGTTGCAAGATCTTCAGTCAGCAGTCTGACCATAGGTGACCTGAGAGAATTCACACTGTAAGTATAATGAATGTAGACGTCTTTAGCAACAGCTCTAAACTTTAAACACACTAGATGACTCACATAGGGGAGGACCCCTAGGTCTAAAGTCAGCGTGGGAATGCTCTCATTTGTAATCCGTGGTTAAACACGAGCAAACTCCACTTGGGAGAACCTCTAGGTCTGTAGTCATTGTGAACAAATCTGCAACATAGTGTGCACAGGAAAACTCAGTGAAGGAACAAATGCTAAAACAGGATGTGGGAGGATGAAGCATCTTGAGGAATACCAAATAATTCATACTGGAGAAGTGATTCAATGAGAAATCATGAGAAAACTGAGAAAACTTTTATTATAGAGCAACACTTGTGGCACAGGTGACGATTCAAACTGTACAAATCACTCTTGGTGTCATTACAGAAGGAAAATCTTCAGACATCACTCATTTCATAGACAACAGTCAGCTTCTACACTGAGGTGATAGCCATCATAAAATCAAAATGGAGAAACTTTCAGCTGGATTTCACATCAGAAAACAAAATCTAGGAACAAAAATAATAAAAACTCTAAAAGAGCATTTTAATATAGAAATAACTCATAATTTTGAGAAAATAACTATTCATAGGAAAAACGTGGCTTATAAAGGCAAGACAGTAAAGTGATCTGGGACTACTGAAGGCAGAATTTTGTAAGAAATTAAACTTTTCAACAGATTATTACTTGTAAATATTTAAACAATAAACACAGTTGATGTAAAATCTAATATGTTGCCGAAGTTCTAGTTTTCCTTATGTAACTGTAAACACATAGATCTGGGTCTGCACTCCTTGGCATATGGGTTAGAGATTCAGTCCGACTCTGAGTCTCCCTCTTCTCCAACAGCTCCTTTCACACAGCTCAGCTCCACTCATTCCAACTTCCCACCTACATCAGCTGCCTCTATCTATACTCTGGTGGTGGCACAACAGTGACCTTCACCTCACTTGACAGATTTCTCAGTCTGCCATGACCCTGGCCCAGCAGGGTCATGGGGGCAGTATTCTAGACATCTAGTATAAACCACTGGGCTGTCTCCAGCTGTGTCTCTACCCATGCACAGCTACGTGGGGCCAGAGAGACAGGCAGCTCTGCCCTCCAAGGCCAAGAATACTCCTTGGATTTTTTCCACAAAGCCTCTAGGTTGAACTAAGTGGGGGCAGGAGTTCATGCCACGACCCCATCCCACATCTTATTCAGGTAAATCCTGAGTTATACCCCTACTTGTTCCCCAAACAAAGCAACTACTGTTCTCCTCCCACAGCAAAAGTGTAAAGAAAACTGAAGCAAGATAAAATCTCCTAACCTATCAGACACCCCATAAGTCCTATCATTAACTTCATATACTCTTCCCCAACAAAATGGAAGTTCTCACAAAGGACGTCTCCCCTGCTTTGCACCCAGAACTTGGAAATGAAGTGCCCTTCCACAAACCTCCACACTGAACCTAAACTTCAAGGGAAATGCTCTCAAGAGATAACTCACCTGATTTGTGCTCTTCCCAAACTGGCACAATTCCAAATCGTAGCCTGAGGCCAATCAAATGAGCACATCTCTGGGTGAAACTGTTACATCATTATTTTTTTTAAATCTCCACAACTGATTCTATTGTGCAGCTATGATAGAAACAGTCAAGTCAGGTGTGAGGACGATGAGAAACCAAAATTCAACATCTTGGCACTCTGACTGGAGAGGCAAGGGCTGTGATCCCACAGAGATATATGGAGGCATGAGCAATAGTTAAAGGGAACAAATCAGTGATTAGCAGTTCAGATCATGGAGACAGACACCAAGGTTCTGTCTTCAACTCTTACAGCCCATGAGACCTTGTTACTGAAACTCTTCCTTTGACCCAGTTTCCTCAATTCTAAGGTGGAAGTAAGCTTAGTGCCTTTATCTGAGTTGTAGTGAGTACTATTAATGAATTGATACTGTATACACCAAGTTGTTATTGCAGGCAGTAGGCACTTTGTTTTTGCAAATAGATAATATATTATTTATAAATTAACTTGAGATCTAAGTACACCACTCCTGCTTATCCCATTTTTATATTGAAATATTTCATAATCACTTTAAAATATAATAAGATTGTATTATTATTATATTTAATCTGCTTAACACAATATAATTTACCCCCAAGCTGTAGTTGCTGTAATCCTGGACCCCAACTAGCAAACGAAGTTTTCTGCTCATGGAATGGATGGCATGTATGCCTTCCATTTGTCCTGCTGAATCACTGAATTTCAGTATTCAGATTTTTCAGTGCCCATAATTTTGGAAATTCTAACTGAAATCAAGTCAACTCTTCTGTATATTAATGGAAAAGATGGAGACAGAGTCCATGACCATTCAATGGGAAAAGGACAGTCTTCTTAACAAATGGTGCTGAGAAAACTGGATCTCCATGTGCACAAGAGTGAAAATGGGCCATTATCTTGCACCATATACAAAAATTAACTCAGAATGGATTAAAGATAACAGCTAAAACTACAAAACTCTCAGTAGGAAACATAGAAGTACAGCTTCATGACATTAGATTTGGCGATAATTTCTTTATATATAACACCAAAAGCATAGACAACAAATAAAAAATAGATAAATTGGAGATCATTAAAATTAAAATTTTTTGTGAATCAAAGGACACTATCAAAAGTGTGAAAAGGCAACTCACAGAATAGGAGAAAATATTTTCAAATCATATATCTGATATGGGATTAATATACAGAATATATTAAAAACTCATACAACACAGCAAAGATAAAAAACAAAATCCAATTCAAAAATTGACAGCAGATCTTAATAGACGTGTCTCTAAAGAAGATATACAAATAATTATGCATCAACTAATAAAGCATTTCTTATTATCTGAAACTCTTGAAAAAAGAGATTAAAGACCAAAATGCTTGAATATGAGAAGGATGGCTACATAATGTAACTTGACAAATTTTTATTATGGTAAAATTCACATAACTTAAAAATAACCTTTTTGGCCATTTTATAGTGTACAGTTCAGTGGAAATAAGTATAATTAAATGCTGTGCAACAATAATCTCTAGTTACTAAACATTTTCATCATCTAAAAGGTAATCTAATAACCATTAAGAGTCACTTCCCATTCCCCCTGCATCACACCCCTAGAAAACACTGATCTGCTTTCTGTCTCTATGGATTTTCTTATTCTGGATATTTCATATGCAATCATACAATACATGAAGTTTTGTGTCTGGATTCTTTCATTTATCTTGATGTTTTCAAGGTTCATATATGCTGTAGTATGCATCAGTACTCTACTCCTTTTTTATTTATTTATTTATTTATTTATTTTTGGTGAAGACAATTAGCTCTGAGCTAACATCTGTTGCCAATCTTCCTCTTTTTGCTTGATGAAGATTGTCCCTGAGCTAACATCTGTGCCAATCTTCCTCTACTTTATATGTCGGATGGCACCACAGCATGGCTTGATGAGTGATGCGTGGGTCCACACCCAGGATCTGAACCTGTAAACCCTGGGCCACTGAAGCAAAGCCTGCAAACTTAACCACTACACCACTGGGCCAGCCCCAGTACTCTATTCCTTTTTATTGCCTGAATGATATTTCATTGATTGGATAGATCCTGTGCCCCAGGTGCACTAAGAGAATCACTGAGACGTCTATGGTTGGAGATGAAGAACGGTTTACTCAAATTGGCCAAAATGAGAATGCAGGAGGATAGGTTCTCTCAAATCTACCTTAACAAGGTAAGAAAGCAGAGGTTTTTATAGAACTAACGGGCATGGCAGGAGGACTTTCAGAGAAACAAAGGGGTAGTCCCTGTTTCTTTCACTCCAGATAAGTCCTTGGGCAATCTGACTTCTGGGTGTCAATGGCAGCTGGGGGCTGGTTATCTCCTTGTAGGTATGATTTTTCTTCTGTATAATAAGCTCATAAATCCTTGTGACCCTCGAGTCACTCCTCAGGTTAAAACAGCTAATTGACGAGATTAACATCTTTTCACCTATGTCTGTATTGGGAACAAGATTGAAAGGTAATCTTATTGAATATTTACAGTAACCCCCTCAGGTTGTTGTAAAAATTGGAATAAGTCATTAAATAGCTAACAGAGCACAGGTCTTGTCCTCAGTGCTGTATTTGGTCCCCTCACTAATCTCACAGTAGCCCTATGTGTCGATCCCATTACCATCCTTTTTATATACAGATGATAAGAAGGATGCAGATAAAGTTTAATGAAGACACACCCTAGACCCCTGGGCTAGGGTGAGGGCTGAAACAGGTAGGGTCTGAAACTCAGGCAGCCCAGATCCAAAACAACTTGATTACACCTTATGGGGTATGGACATTATGTATTCCAGCTTATTTTGGTTCAAGGTGACTTTAGGTCATGGAGGGGAGGACCTGGGTGCGTCTTGTTTGGGTCACTTATGGTGAGTGACACTGGTAGAAAGAAAATCGTTACTTTTTCTGTTATCTGTTTTCAGTTGAACTCTCCCTTTTACAGGCAGATTCCTTCATGGAAAGCCTTTCAGGAACTTAGTTCATTTCTCAGGGTAAAACATGCTTTGCAATTCTCATTGTATCATTATTTATTCAATCCATGGGGACAATGTTCATTTGTAGGAGCTAGGACATAAGAGCTAGAACTCTGATTTATATTGTCTCACCTCCTTCATTCTCAAAATTTCTTAGGTTTTTCCTAAGTCAGTTCATCTCCATAATGATGGGCAAGAAGTTTAAAGGGAATTATTCAAGGAATTATTCTCATCAATCTCTCTCTCTCGTTTTTTGATACAAAAGATCCAGCTAAAACTTCTCTGGACAAGACAAGAATATGTGATGGGATCATCACTTATTTTTTTCTGTTAATAAGCATGGCACCAAATCTGACTAAATAAAATAACTATCTGTTGCCAGAATAAAGGTCAAAAGCAAAGAACAGAAAAAACAAAAAAAGAGAAAAATAATAAGCCCATATTGTAATGAAGGCCAACAAAGGGTAAACTGAGAAATGTTTGCTACACTTATGGAAAATAAAGGGATTAATTAACTAAAGAAGGAATTAAGAACCATCTTGTTTACCATCACCATGGAAACTGCATACACAGGGCCGGGCTTCGGGGGTGAGGGTGAGACACCAACTGGGGAATAGAGGGCAGGACCACCCCAGGGTTCAGCAGTCCCTGCTGGGATTCTACAACATCTGCTGCTCTCAGTGCCCTTGGCTTGGACCCTGTGTTCAGGGCCTGACCCATTCCAGCTGGTGACGTGACAGATCCAAGAAATTCACCAATGAACTGGAGACACCTCCTGACTGGACAGGGAAGACAGTGGGATGGAGGAGGTGGGCAGGCAGGACCTGAGGAGGAATTCCCAATGATTTCTAGAGGGTGGGGACCCACATGACATCATAGATGCCTCATTGTGATGCACATGGAGCCTCAGCTGATATTGGTGGGCGGATGGCGGGGGTGGGATAGATGCCAACCCTCTAGGGCCTGACACTGGACAGAGTCTCAGGGGCCAGAAGATCTGGCTTCTGCTCTCTCTACCGCCCCCTATTTCTCAACCCCATCAATTGCCACCCCAACCCGAGCTCCTCCTCTGTGTCTCAGCACAGACTCAAATCCTCACCTTCCCACCAGCATCTGCCTTCTCCACCCTGGGGGCAGGTAAAAGAAGAGAGAAACACCCCACTGAGAGCTTTGGGTTCCAGAAGGAAATGCCATAATCCAGGTGCTCAGGGGGAAATGAAAATAGGAAGCATGTCACAAGAATGAGCAATACTGTGAGCTCAGTGATGCTATAAACTGTTATGGGAAATCCCAGAAAGCCTTGGGAACTCCGGAACAAGGGGAATGGAAGTGCAGGTGTGAAGGAGAGAGTTGTGGGGAGAAGCTGTGGGCAGAACAGCAGAGGAGAAAGAGAAAACCTCAGAAAGGTCAGGTACCACATCTTTCTAGGAATTTTAACAGCGCTGAAAATGAGGCAGAGCTTCCCCACCCCAAATGGAACAGAGTTCAGGTGGGCACAGGCTGGATGAACAACTGAGAAAGCTGTAGTAGAACAAGTGCCCACTGGACATAGTACAAGTCAGGGAGGAAAATGTAGATAAATCTTCGGAACAAAGCTCAGAACCCCAAAAAGCACCATTATCAGAGGTTCTGGATCTTAAAGAGGAGAGAAAGAAAGGTATGCTCACCACCACTTCGGTGCATTTTCTTCTCCACTACAGTTGAAGAATAAGCATGTGAGTCCACACTAACGGATTATTCATGGGGTGTCACCAGCACAAAGCCTGTCTCCTCCTGTGGTGGCAGTAATCTCCCTGACCAGGCACACTCAGAGAGCAGTGTGTCCTTCACAGGGTCCTGCCCAAGGTCCTGGGGTCCCTGGCTGTCATCGAGGTGAGTAAAGAAGGCCTACCCTGTCCAGGCAGCTGGTAGGGACGGAACTCTGAAGGCAAGAGGTTTTGTGGCATTCCTGGAGGAATCAGGGATCCTGAGCAATGGTTCCTAATGGTGTGGTTCAAGCTTTTCACTGGCTTCTTCCTTCTGAACTGATCCAATACCCTAAACATTCATATCCTTTTGCATGGGGTCCTCCAAAAAACACAAATGTGGGAAGGGCCTCATGAAGTTTTTCTTCTCCAACATTTAATTATGAAAATTTTCAAAAACAATGGAAATACAAAATAATTTTTATTTAACTCCATATTCACACAAACTTAACTCTACTATTAACATTTGAATGTACTTGCTTTATACATATTTTTCCATCTATTCATACTCCTTCCATCTACTGATCTCAATTTTAATCCATTTCCAGGAAAGTTACAGATATCAGTAACTTCTCCCCTAAATAATTCAGAATGCGTAATAGTAGAGTTTAATATTATTAGTTTATTTTACCTAAAAATTGCATACTATGAAATGCACATATCTTAAGTGATGAGTTTTAACAAACACACGTACCTGTGTAACCCCAGCCCCTTCCCAGTCAGTCCCCACATCGAATCAACGAAGATAGTCACTACTTTGATTTTTCTTCCCCATGGATACATTTTTCCTGTTCTAGAACTTCATATTAAATCCACAGTATTTACTCTGATGGGTAAGGTTTCTTTTACTCAACATAAAGATGTGGTGTGTATCAGTTGTTCATTCCTTTTATCATTGAGTCCTACACAATTGGAGTATAGTACAATTGACTGTGTGTGTGTGTGTGTGTGTGTGTGTTCTCAGATAATAGCTCTCATTTATTGAATACCTACAGTGTCCTAGACTTTGTGATTGGCCTTTCCATGCAGTATGTGGTTAGTAATGATAGTGTCAGTACTCGTGCCTGATTAGGTCCAGTGGGCCCGGGAGCCCCTTCCATCCTGGCTGCCTCTCCCCTGTTCCTCACCTGCATGGAGAGGCTGCAGAGAAGCTTGCAGAACCAGGTACACACAAAACAGCCACTTCAGGTGGGTCATGTTGCTGGGACACCAGGAAAAATCTTTCCTGTGTTAACTGTGCCCACAGGATGGGGGGAGACCCGGGGGAGAGCCAGTCAGTCTATTAACCTCCTGGCAGGGCTTAATTTAGAAGCCCCCTAATCTCTCCTCCCCCTTCCCAGCACTTTGATTCCAATTTTAAGACAATTCAAGAAAATTGGTAGAGAGCCAGCCCTGGTGGTCTAGTGGTTAAAGTTCAGCGCTCACTGCAATGGCGGCCTGGGTTTGTTTACAGGTCACAGAACCACATCACTAATCTGTCAGTAGCTATGCTGTGGGGGCAGCTCACATACAAGAAATAGGAGGATTTACAAGTAGGATATAGAACCGTGCACTGGAGAGTGGGGGGAAAAAACAGAGGAATATTGGCAACAGATCAGGGTGAATCTTTCCCTACCAAAACAAAATAAAAAGAAAAGAAAATTGGTAGAACCAGTTTGGCAGAGACCAGTTTTGAACTGTTTGCAGCTTTCTTGAAAACAGTCACTTAATTGGAGACCAAATCTGGGCTACGGAAGCAGGAAGGAGACAGAGAAGGAGTAAACTGATTTCCTTGGACCATGGAGAGAGGCTCTGTGTAGGTGGAATTGTGGGGAGAAGAAAGGAAGAGCATCTAGAAGACTGGAGACATTTAAATGTGTGTGAATGACAGTGAAAAGCCTGGGTCATTCTGATCCTAGCGCTTATATGTCAGGCAATGGTGAGGCCAGGAAAGAACATGCTCCTGCAGGCGATAGGGAGCCAGTGCAGATATGTCAGGAAGGGAGGAGCATAGAGAAGAGTGAATTTAGAGATTCCTGGGAATCTAGATTTCTTCCTTCGCATCCTGAGTGGGAGAGCCGCCCCTGCGGGAACACCACTCCCTGATGGGGGAGCTGCCTCTCCTGCCCCAGGATCTACCTCCGCCTCTTCAGACAGAGATTCCCCTTCACCCTCCATGCGGCAGAATGTGTGCTGCTGCCGTCACTTCCACATTATTCACGAGGTGGTTAGAACAGGTGACATGGAACGCAGATCTGGTCACTTAGAAGCACTCTCTCTAGCTCAGGCCTCTAAATATGTTGCAGTCACATCTGATCCCCACTGACACTTTATCACAGATCCATTTTAGACCCTTTCTCACAGAAAAAGGAAAGAAAAGAGTAGAAAAAAGAAATCTTAATGTAACTCAAGTCTAATCTCCAAGAGCCTTGCTGCAGAGACTGAGGGGCTGGGTACACGGTCCCCGCTGCTGAGCATCATGGCCTGTCCTGGGGCTGCTGTGTTCTGGTCCATCTTGCCCTGGGGTCTGCACAGGGGGTCCAGCACAGCAGGTGCTGGGAGTGGCCTGGCCCTGCAGGGGGTTGGTCATGCAAAGTGGCGAGTACACTGGTGCTTAGTGGGAGCTTCGGGAAGGTGAGGGTGGGATCTCCAGTCACTGGGGGACCCCGGCAGGGCGTGAGGGTCGTGGCCCAAAATGAAGCTAATAGGTGTCTGTGGGGATGCGTGACTCTGGGACCTGGAACCTGCATTTTAATCCTCAGGGAGAGATTGGGGTGGGAGTTCTGGCGCCTGGGGCTGTGCCCTGGAGAGGTCTCCGTGTGTAATACCAGGGGTGTTTAGAGCCCCTCGCCCTTACAAACTCCTCACTCTGAGGTCTCTGTGGCAGGACCTCGGGCTAAGGGGTGGTGTCAGTGAGTACCACGCCCCTCTCCCAAGGACGCCCTCGCGAAACAGGAGGGAGGGGGTGGTTGGGGCAGGAGTTGGTGGGCGACAGGCAGAAGGGAAGGTGAGACCCTTGGAAATTCTCCCCAGAGGGGACAGGGACCCCTGACAGCCTTTCTCAACTGCAGAGGGAGCTGCAGGGCTACACCACGTGCACTTTTCCTTACCTGGTGAGAAACGGAGTGGCCTGGGGCTCACCTTGTAGCCCTGTCCCCTTCCCAGCGCTGGGAGCCCAATCTGCCTAGGAACAGGCAATTCTCGGTTCCCGAAGGCTGGAGATAAACCTGTTTAATAATAATGATCACGTACGTCATTCCATTAGAGATTAACTATTGGCAAGCGTTATGTAAGGGATAATCAGTTTTTAAATTAAGTATTTAATAACGAATATTTAAATCAACTATTAATAAACTCATTAATTATGAATTTAATAATTATAATAGTAACATCTAAAAAGCTCAAAATTATTTCATTTTTTCCACAAGATATTTCTGTGAAAAGGACACTCAGAAAGCCAGCATTGGGAGTTTTCACCCTACTGTGTCTGAATGGATTCGTAAATAGCAACATTAATAATGTTAAATCCTCCCAGGAATGAACTGGTCTCTGTTTTCACATCACCAAGGGGCTTTATAAAGTGTGGGGATTCTTTCCCACATGAAGACTCCTCCTAGGGATCCATCCACATGGGTTGGCTCCCCCAATGATGACAGCAATTAGAGTCAAACACCAGCACCTGAAAGTCCTTGTATTCCTCATTAGGTGTTTTTGTTTGTTTGGAGATATTTCTGTAACAAGTAATGCCATTTATAGCGGTATTTATTTATTTTTTAAACAGCAAACTGATGTTTTAAAAGTAACCTGCCTGGGCCTCCTACACAGCCCTGGCCTCTTAAATGGGGGAAAAGACCTAAATGTCACTCTCATGACACTGCATGACACTGATGCCTCCTCTCCATCCCACTTCTCTCCTCCAGGGGGCGTGAAACAAGATTATAGACCATTATAGGAGCCATTGAGGGTCAATTAACTCTAGGATACATTTACTTATTTAAACATTCACACCAATATAGAATTATACATATACCTCTTTGGTTCATATATTAATATTACACATATTTACATTTGATTTTTATATAGTGTTATATTTTTATATAGTATTACATTAAGGGTACATAAAAATTCTTTTTTTAATCATCTCTATCTTCTGTCAGCTGCTAAGATGAATTGGTATAGGCCGTTATTTATATAGGATTTGCAATTTGCAAATGTTAAATCCTTTCCCCACTCTTCATCCTGATTTTTATCGCCCTCCCCCAGCTCCCGAACCCATGGGAAATGCTATTTTGGTCCACACAATCTGCTGCCTCTCTGCCTTTCCTCATTCACCCTCCCCTCTCCGGACTGTCGCAACTTTTTCACTGAGGGCCTGTGAGGGTCCTGCAGCTCCCGTGTCCTCGTGTCCTCTGCAGCATCCTGGTTCCTCCCAGACCCACAGGTACTAATGTCTCGGATTGCTCCGGGAGCCAAAACCACAGGGTCTTAGTGCCAGCAGAATTTTTTGAAGATTTTCATGATTTGGAGGAGAAAGAAAGAATGAACGTAAAGAAGGTTAAAAATTAGAAGAATAGATAAATTAGATTGTAGATTTTTCTGTTTTTAATCATTTCTTCCCATAGAACTTAAAAAAATATGTACTGTAAATATAAACGAAATAAAAATATTTTGGTCGTTAATAATGACCCTCAGTTTATAGTTGTTTATTGTTTTTCTGAGAGAGATGAGTTTTTATTGTTTCTGTGAGAGACATGAGCCCTTCATCTTGCTGATGTCACTCCTCACTCTTTTCTATCTGGAACTATTTTTTGTCAAACCTCATAGAGGGGCATGGTCACATAAAAGTTAAATCAAATCATTTCATCTCCAGAACAAAAACATGGAAGAATTTTAAAGGAAAATGTCTTTCTAATCTTGCCATATATCATTGTAAAACATTTTTAAAGGCAGTCGCTCATATTATAGCAACAAAACAAAGTTGCTCTCACAGTGCCTGTCCCGATGAACTTGTATGAGGCACCTTATTTCAGGGTTTCAATGCATGCTACTGGGGAGAGCTCGGACTGTTAGGTGGATGAAAACCATGCTCAGCGTTGTTGCTGCTTTAAACGTCTCTGTAAAATGTGGTTAGTTTACCAGCAAAGGGTCCAAGCAGAGTGGATAGTTTCAGAGTTGCAGCACCTTAGTGCCCTGATTTAGAGCTTCTTGTCTCCTCTGCCCAGCAGTCACTTCCATCTTCCCTTAGCATTGCAGCAGAGGCCGTGGGAGGACAGGGGGTGGACACCCTTGAAGGCACTAGCTGATGTGTCACCTCACCACTGACAAGTTAACACTATTGATCTAACAGATTGTGTGCATTCTCATGTAGCACTTTCCTTCCTGTGCATGTGACCATCCCTGTCACCCAGCTCTGTGTCCTCAGACGGGGCATGGAAACCAGGTTTTCTACCCTTGGTGTGTTCCATTACCTCACAGTACAGTTACACACAGACAAATCCTCCCAAGTAAGAAGGGAGGTCCTCAAATCCTTTGAGAATTTCCTCTACAAGACATGTGTAAGCCCTGGGGATTCTTAAATATATAAGATATTGAATGATGAGTAGAACTGTCTCTAAACTGGTTATAGTGTTGCCAGCTCAGGGAGGAAGCCACTCACATACGTGAGTCTCCCATTACCCACTGCTCAGCAAGCCTCCTTATTATAGCACCCAGAGCCCAACCACAGTCCCGGAACTAAAGTAGCCTGAATATAGCAGGGAGAACAATCACCCAGTGTCTAGTCTTTTCCAAATGGGAAGACAATCTCTGGGTGATAACTGTGCCATATTTAGAAGATTAATATCACCATTACATTTTAAATTCAAAGGTATCTCTCACTGAGTTTATTAGTTCCTGAAGATGAATTGCACAGCTGGTCTTCAGGGAAAACTGCAGCCCAGAGAAAGGTCACCACCTGGTGATTCATGATCACTGGCATATGGGAGAGTTCTGAAAGCATCCCTGGATCAAATGAGAACTACAGTTAATCTGTACCAATTTCCACTGTATTTAATGAAGAGACTATTCTGAGGGATTTTCACATTATTTTTTTTTAATTTAAATATTGGAAATCAAATGATTGAGGTGAAAACAAAGTCACATTTCTTCCCGCAGCACCCAGGCAGTGAGAGACCTCAGATTTTAGAACAGCAAGATTCTATGATGGATCGACTAAAATCACATCTGGAATTCGAAAGGAAAACTAATGAGAAGATCTTGATAGAAATAAATTATGCTAAAACATCTAACATCAAAATAGAAGGGTGACTTTAAGTAATAATATAATAATTACAATATATATGATAGAGTAATTAATGAAAAGATTAACTTGAAATTATAATGGAATATTCTAATAGAAAACATTAATTTCAATTTCACTAACATTATATAATCTGTGCTTATACTATTAATACTGAGTTATGCAATAATTATTAAAAGTAATTATACTTCATTAATATCATATCAATAAATATGAAGTACTATTAATATATTCTACTTTATCTTACTAATATTATGTTAGAGCTCAATAAAAAACATAATGTCAATAAAATTTTAATAGAATTGTTTCTGATTTTCTCAGTAATATTTATATAGAAGTTATATGAGGTATTGTTTGGCCAACAAAGAAAGTGATGTTTCTTAAGGGGCAGGCATTTTATGGTTAACTTTTTTTAAAGACTTTAGTTTTATTTATTTATTTATTTATTTTTGCTCGAGGAAGATTGTCCCTGAGCTAACATCTGTGCCAGTCCTCCTCTATTTTGTATGTGGGATGCAGCCACAGCACGGCTCGATGAGCAGTGTGTAGGTCCGTGACTGGGATCCGAACCCATGAACCCTGGGCTGCCAAAGTGGAGCACATGAACTTAGCCACTATGCTACCTGGATGGCCCCTTAAGACTTTATTTTTTAAGGCAGTTTTAGGTTTACAACAAAATTGAGAGGAAGGTACAGAGATTTCCCACATACTCCCTGCACTCACACATTCATAGCCTCCCCCATTATCAACATCACTCATCAGGTGGTACACTGTTTACCACGGATGAACCTACACTGACACATCATGATCACCCCACGTCCACAGTTTACCTTAGGGTTCACTCTTAGTGTTGTATGTCCTATGGGTTTGGGCAAATGGATAATAACATGTATCCATCATTATAACATCATACAGAGATTTTCACTCCCCCAAAATCCTCTGTGCTGAATAACTTTTTAAAAAGTCTATATTTGAAAAAGACTGAGTTATCTGAAGTTACATTTTAATGTCCTTTCATTTTCCACATAATAAAATCATTATTATTCACTTTAGATTTATGAAGAATTCCTAATATTGGTTAACATTCTCATTGGAAATGTTAAGTGATTCACACCATGGCATACTGTAAATACATCATTTTCTGGTAAAGAGTACTTTACTGGAATATTCAAGTCACTGTCAACTAGATTATCTTAATCTACAACATTCGGCCTAGGTCATAAAAATATTTATTTTGTTAATACTATTGACTTTAAATTGCATAATAATTGGTTACATTTCAATGTACACTTTTCATTTTACATAATTTTCCAATTTCAATTGTTCAGAAAAGTTTCCTCTGAACATTCATATTTCTGTAGTGTGTGAATGAGCCCAGCATGAAATGTTGCTAGAATGACAGGCCCTAAGATAGAGTTTAAAGTACACATTATTTTATTCTTTATATGCCTGGAACATAAGAATCCACATAGTATCACTTGAATCAGCAATGGAGATCATACATAAATTAAGAAATACATTTATATTTTACCATTACCCTGGTTCTCTAAAAAACAAGCCACAACAGATTTCTAAAATCAACTTTTAATATATATTTTATTTATTTTTTTGAGGAAGATTGGCCCTGAGCTAACATTTGTTGCCAAATTCCTCTTTTTCTTTTTTCTCCTCAAAGCCTCAGTACACAGTTGTATATCCTAGCTGCAGGTCCTTCTAGTTCTTCCATGTGGGACGCCACCTCAGCATGGCTTGATGAGTGGTGAGCAGGTCCGCACCCAGGATCTGAAATGGCGAACCCCAGGCTGCGAAAGTGGAACATGCAAACTCAACCACTGAGCGACCAGACCGGCCCCATAATATATATTTTAAATATTATAATTAGGATTTAATAGTGGCAATGACGAAATAGCATCATGTTCCTGAACTACGTTAGTGGGATCATTCAGTAGCATTTAGTAATTACTCATATCTTTCCTCGTTAGTTTTCTCCTTAATCAAATTAAAACCTAGAAAATTAAGTTTGGGAAATAGGTTTGCCCTTCTGGAGGAGAAAGTTATCATTGATCCCCCAAAACAGGAAGAAAAGTAGTTTCCCCAGGATAAACTACAAACCCCTGAGACCATTTCTTTCTAGGGGACTCAGCCCACTGTGCTCAGGAGAGAGGGACTCACATGTCAACTCAGCACCCAGTGTCTGAGGTGGACGTGCCCACTAGCAGTGCACACATGCCCTCTCATATGGATTCCACGAGCACAGTGTCACTACATTCTGTTACATCCTTTACAGTTTACACACTTACTTTCGAAGTAAAAGCATTTCTTTTTGTTTTTATTTCAACTGCCATGAATGGCAGTTGTTTTTTGTTTTTTTCACTACCATGAATGTTCTATATAAAATGATTTTCATGGTAGAAATTTCTATTTTGTATCAATTCACTTATTTTTTTATTGAGATGTAATTGACATATAACATTATATTAATTTCAGGTGTACAACATCATTTGCTATTAGCATATATTGTGAAATGATCATAATTAGTCTAGTTAACTTCCATCACCACACATAGTTACAACATTCTTTTTTCTTGTGATGAGAAATTTTAAGATCTCTCCTGTAGCAACTTTCAAATATACATACATACATTTTTTTTTTGTGAGGAAGATCAGCCCTGAACTAAAATCTATTGCCAATCCTCCTCCTTTTATTTCTCCCTTTTCTCCCCAAAGCCCCAGTAGATAGCTGTACGTCATAGTTGCACATCCCTCTAGTTGCTGTACACGGGATGCCGCCTCAGCATGGCCGGACAAGCTGTGTGTCTGTGTGCACTCGGGATCCGAACCCGGGCCGCCAGTAGTGGAGCACACGCATTTAACAGCTAAGCCACGGGGCCGACCCCCCATACAGTATTTTTTAACCACAGTCACCATGCTGCACATTACAGCCCCAGGCCTTACTTTATAACTGGAATTTTCACTTACTGTTTGGAATGTTCTCAGATGTGACAAAGGGTAGTCACTGTAGCACACGAATATGGGGCCACTGCTCACCCTCTCCAAGTTGGCTTCTGGCAGGGAGGGAGGCTCACCATTTACCAGCCCTGAATCCTATAGGGCTGGCATTTATGCACTTTCTCGGTCTGAGTTGGTTGCAATGGGTAGGGGTATGGGCTGGGAGCAGAGCTGGGAGGTTCAGAGCAAATTGACATCTGTTCCCGATGCAAGGGGAGGTGAGGAGCCAACATCAGGAGGGACTGGGGAGGGATCAGCCCTAAGGGAAATGGACCAGGGCTCCCCGGCTGCCTGGACACTGGCTCGTCCCTTTGCTGAAGGTCCTTGTTACCACCAGCCCAGATCTCTTCCTCCTCCAGTCAGGCTCACTGTGGCTCCATTATTTTCTATCTGGTTTTCATTTCCTTCTGTTTCTATCTTTGACTTGGATTCCAGAACACACACCCTGAATGCTCCAGCTCACCTCTGCCCCTCCTTCCCTTTGAATTGTATGTGAAACAGAAAAGACCACAAGCTGGTATGGTATCTTCAGCAGGGTCATGGTTCTCCTGGTGAACATAACCAATTCCACAGAACATCAACATCACCCAAGGCCAGTATATGAACATGACAGATCAAGACAAAAACAATTCCACCCTGTTATCATGTCTGGACACAGACAAAATGTGGACATACTCAAGCCACAAAATATCAACCATCCCCCTTTCTCAGCCTATATAACTGACTGCTGCTTCTTTACAAATTATAGCTGCAGTTTTGCTCTGTTCAGACGTCCCTAGAGAAAAGATTTCATAAGACACCAGTCACAGAATTATCCTGCTTTCTGACAGCAATCTAGATTAGACCAAGCTTCTTTGAATCCACCCCAAAATCAACTAACACAAGTGCCAATCCTTTAATAAGATCCTTCTAGCAACTTCTTACTGAAATGTCCAAAGTTCCATTGTGAAATCTGTCTCTTGATGAAAAGAGTAATAAATCCAATTTTTGTTCAATTACAGACATGTTCCTGATAGTCTTTAGCTGGAGGTCACTGATATGTATATAAAAAATATGAACGTATGCACATGTATAAAGACACAGATATAATTTTGTTCTATAAACCTGAATATGTGTTCTCAATTTTTCAACACAATTTCAAAAACCCAGATCAGTAAGCTGTGCTGAAAGCCCCAGTGAGGACTGACTCATAGATTGATATGTACGTAAGATGTGCTGGTTGGAGGTGACAGGTTATTGTGGAGCCAGGATACACTGGTAGGTGTGTATGTGTGTGAGTGATGGGAAGGGTATGTGGGACAGGGAAGAGAATATGCCATGATTCCTTGGAGCCCTGGAGTGCCTGGAGCAAAGAGAAGGTGTCTGTGGCTGCTGTCTGTCCTTAGCTCCCTGTCCACTGAGGCCCTGGTCACTGGGGCACATGAAACGGCGTCACAGTGTTGGTAGATGCAGAGGAAACTGGGCTCTTCCGGTGCTGTGGCCCCTGCTCAGGGGTCCTCACTCCCCATCCACAGTCCTCTGTTATGTTTTCTGCCAGATCGCAAGTCAGCAGCCATCCAGCTGCACCCACAGAGTCCAGGCGGGGGTTCTGGTGCAGCCAAGAAAGGAAACCTTGAGGCAAAAGAGCCTGGTTGAGGTGACAGATGGATCAGTGAGCCACATTTCTGTCAAACTGTTACATAGACTGTGATTGTGTCCTCATTATGTTTCTGCAGAATTAGAAGTGCACCTTCCATAAGCAGCAATTAGGTGTGTTGTGACTGTCCCTACACTTTGTAGCAAATCACATAAAAGATGCTGATGTTTTAAACATTTCCCCCCCCAAATTCCACTCATCACGATATCCTGATCCTTCCTCTCAGGTGCTCTGTCCCACCTCTGGCCAAAATCCAAAGGAAACGGGCCAATGAGAGGGGTTCAGGGTTTCTCCTCTATTTCACTCATTCTTCTCATTTCTGAGGAGGAGCCCCTAACCACCTACAGGAGTGTCAGAAGTAATGGTTTGAAGAATGAGAGAAGTAATTCTCCAGGGAGCCACGTGAACACACTCCTAATATCTGGAGGGATTAATGGATGCAGAGGGGTCTAACACTGTTGCCCTGAGATTCTTGGGCCCCAAATCCAGGGGGAACCTCAGGACTCCACTGCTCATTTTTGTAGCCAGGAGACTTCTTGAATCCTATCTGACTCTCCCAACTGTGACTTCACTTCTCTTCCGTAACTGGGTATTTATTCACCTCCAGGCTACTGGTTCTTTAGAGGGTGTCATTTTCTTTTTCAATTAAAATACAATTCACATGCCATAAAATTCACCTTTAAACTGGGAAATTCAGTGTTTTTTTTTTTTCCAGTATATTCACAGGGTGTGCAACCATCATCACTAATAGAGAAAATTTTTATCACCCCCAAATAATCCCTGTATCCATTAGCAGTCATTCCTTATTCCACCCTCCTCCTAGTCACTGGCAACCCCTATTCCATTTTCTGTCTCTGTAAACTTGCCTATTTTGGACATTTCACATAAGTGAATCACACGATATGTTTCTTTTGTGTCTGATTTTTTCACTTAATATAATGCTTTCAAGGTTCATCAATACAGGAGCATGTATTTAGCATTTCAATTTTTAACAGTTAAATTTCCATTATATGGAAATGGCACATTTTGTTAATACCTTCATCAGGGGACATTTGAATTGTTTCCACTTTTGGCTATTATGAAAAATGCTGCTAAGAACATTCATGTATACATTTTTGCATGAACATGTTTTCAATTATGGATTTGTCATTTGATATAAAATTAAGCTCATTTATATTCCTTTTCAATATTTTTTTGCTCATCCTTGTTGGTTTAATTTCATCCTTGTTGGTTTAATTCATTTTTGAGTACACAAAAATTTCCAAAAGCAAAACCATATAAACAAGCATCCTCAGAAACGTTCTCCTTCTCCTATCATTTCCTCAATGTTTGTCTCACCCCCTATAGGTCACTTATTTTAGGAGTTACTGGGTGTCCTTCCTGTGATTGTGGTTTCAAGGCAGCAGACGTCTCTGGCGTCACATCTCTGACATCCTGTTTCTGACCTGTGGGCCCCCTTTAAAAGGGCTCACCCGATTAGGTTATGCTCAGTTAGAAAAACCTCCCTGGTGATTGTCTCACAAACAGCTGACTAGGGACCTTAAAAACATCTGCAAATCCCTTCACCATTGCCATATAGTGTCACCTAATGAGAATGATATTTCATCACATTCAATGGCCCAGAACACAAGCAAAAGAAGGGGATTATACAGAGGTGAACCCCATGATATGGAATTCTGGGGGCAAACTCAGAATACCGCCTAGCAAAATTACTGTCAGCCCCCTTCCAACTCAGTTGTAATTTATATGAAGAACTGCTTAACAAAAAGCACTGGGAGAGAAGAGAATGATCTAGACTCAACACAGACCTTCTATCCTTGTCTCAACCACTCACCTCAGATCTGGACTCCTAGGTCCCCTCAGTGAAGCCCATATTCCCCCATCCTGTCCTTGAACCACATTAACCCTCCCTACCTGGACCCTCTTCCTGAGGCCTGTGCACATCCTGGACCACCAGCATTTGTCCCAAAGCCCCGCTCTTCCCTTGCTCAGGTCACTTCCAGTGGCTTAGCCTCTCCATGACCTTGAGCCTACCTCCAGATGCCCCCTTCTGCACCCTCATTAAGTGACCTGCCTCCTCATGCCTCTCCCTCCTTTCTGCTTTTGTCAACCCCTAAGGTCACCGAAGGCTCCCTTCAACGTATCCCTGCTCCAGCAACACCCTGTGCCTCAGGGGTCAGCCATGTGCCTGGGCACAGCTGCCCCCTCACCCACTTGTACTCACTTCTCCCTCTGCTGGTGTCTTCCTACCCCAACTCGGCCCTGGTCTCCTGGCCTCCCATCCCCTCTCTCTCTTCTCCTCTGACCTGTTCAAGATAGGAATGATTATGGTGGTGCAGATAGGAAAATGTGGACAGGTTTGATATTTTAAAAAGAGGAGTATTATTTTCACATTGACCTTATTCACAAACTATGTGTTTATTCTTCCAAGTTTGTATTAATTTCTACCCAATACAACATTTTAAAATACTGCTATAATAGTTAAATTGCATTATTTCGTATTATGATATTTCAGTTTGTTTAGGTTATTTTATGATTGACCCAAGTCTTTGTAATTATGTATAAAGCTGCATATAAATATAAATTGAACAACATATTAGGTTTTTGAGGAACAACTTTTACTGTACATATGATTACAAGTAGTAATCTATTGAAAGAATTGAATCAAATTTTTTATTACTTTCTACAAATTCTTCATTAAACATTCCTAGATCATAGCAAAAGCCTATATTTTCACCTTACATTGTTTATAATAGGTCATTTGGTAAAAATCTGAACACTTGGATAAAGTGTAGGTTAAAGGATTCTCCATAGAATTTTTTTTTGTACTCTCCACTGCAGATTTTGCTCATGTTGCTTTAAAGGAAAGAGTATAAATGATAAAGTCTTCACACATTGATTACAGACACACAATTTCTCCCCTCTATGAGTTATCTGGTGTATATAAACATTAGAATTTAGGATGAAGATGGTTTTTCATTACATTTTTAATGTGGGTTCTTTCACATCAACTAAGGTCAGAAAACTGATTGAAGGCTTTTCCACTCACTGTGATTATTTTCTTTAAGTAAAGGGTAAGACATGTGCCTGGAGTTCTGGCACATTCATTACATATACAGGGTTCCCCTCTAGTGTGAACTCCTAAGGCCAGAGCTTTGACCAAAGGATTCCTATGGTTTCTCTCCAGTGTGAATTCTCTTATGTTGACTAAAGGATGAAGGATGACAGAAACCTCTTCCACGTTTATTACAGACATAGGATTTCTCTCACACATGACTTCTTTTGTGTGAAAGTAAGTTAGCAGTTTGGCTGAAGTGTTTCCCACATTCATTACATTTATAGGGCTTCTTGCCAGTGTGGGTTCTTTGGTGTATAGAAAGCTGAGTGCTCCGATGGAATTCTTTCCCACACTCATTACATTTATAGGGTTTCTCTCCTGTGTGAGTTCTTTGGTGTGAACATAAGTTAGTGCTTTGGCTGAAGTGTTTCCCACATTCACTACACTTATAAGGTTTCTCTCCAGTATGAGTTCTTCAGTG
Organism: Ceratotherium simum simum; assembly: GCF_057802395.1. Lineage (NCBI taxonomy): Eukaryota > Metazoa > Chordata > Mammalia > Perissodactyla > Rhinocerotidae > Ceratotherium > Ceratotherium simum. The sequence goes on from NC_141927.1 coordinate 7,892,914, forward strand.
TACGTGAAGCTGAGTGCTCCGATGGAATTCTTTCCCACACTCATTACATTTATAAGGTTTCTTTCCCATCTGACTCCTTTGGTGTGAATATAAGTTAGCATTTTGGCTGAAGCATTTCCCACATTCGTTACATTTATAGGGTTTTTCTCCAGTATGTGTCCTTTTGTGTATAGAAAGCTGAGGGCTCTTGTGGAATTCTTTCCCACATTCATTACATTTATAGGATTTTCTTCCCACGTGACTTAACACATGCTGAGTCACTGTGGATCTGTAAGTGAAAACTTCCCCATACTCATTACATTCATAGGCATCCTCTCCAGAGTGAAATCTCTGCTGTTCGAAGGAGATGAGAAGCTGTTAAAGAATTTCTCACATATGTTCATTTACTCTTTTCTCTACACATGACTTCTAAATTGATCATGCAGTGAATACCTCCTACCAAAATCTTCTCCAAATTATTTACGTCTACAATGTATGTTATTTCGTACAATGCAGAGATTGCCTCTTTCATTACATCTCAACTACAGAGCTACCATATTCATTTTAAAGATTTCATTAGCTTCAAACATCAGATGTATGAACCATGTTCATGAACTTTTCCTTTTATAAAAACTCAGGTTATGGTTTTGAGCACACGTTAATATTTTCCTTAACTTCAAACTACCTGAAACTTTCTGTTGAGGCTGAAAGTGTACACCCAACTCAAATTACAGTCACATGATTATGCTGCATTCTAAGATCTTTCAGTTCCCATGTCTTTGATGTGGAGTACGAGGGTGTCTTCCCCTGAAACTAACTATTGACATGCAGGTAGATGGGTCCTTCATGCAGCTATCTTGTACTAATATTATTTCTTGTTTTAGAGGGCCACTTTTCCTGGCTAAAATAATGTAAAACAAATAAACTGCCAGTGTGTCATGACAGGGAGAAAACTGTAGAAAGCACGCAAGGCCTGTGTGGGGATGTTTCAAACACTGACCCTTACACAGAGAAAGGATGTGAAAAGGAGGAATACATCAGTGAGTAGAACACAGGTCAGGAAACTGAATTTAGAAAGTATTTTCAGGGTTGAAATAAGAAACAATACAATCAAGTTTATAGGTAGGTAAAGAGAAGAAAAACTGTCAAAGGGAAGTGAACAGGACAAAGGACAGAGGTGAAACTTTATCTCCAAGAGGACATGAGCATTCCTTTTCTGAGTCTAAGGGGAAGTACAGAAGAGAATACAGGCCCCAATGGCCTCTACACTTTTCTGAAAATATAAATCACTCAAGGAAATCTGCAGCTGACATTTCCCAGGCCCTGCTGTCCCGAGATCAGGATCTTCCTGGTACTGAGCACAGCAGCCTGGAGCTCACCTGGACTCAGGCCTTGGGGAAATCCTCTTCCTTCCCTCCACAGCTCCTTTCCTTGCTCCAACTGAGAAATCACATCTGATTTGCAGACTTCATACCCTGTGTGGGAGGAAAAATGGTTCATCAGTTTTGGATTCTGTGCTGAGAACCATGTATGCTCTTTAGTTTCAGGGAAGAATATCCAGGAAGAACAAGGTGAACACTGAAGGACAGCTCAGATAAGAGCACCCAGAACAATGACCATATTGAAGGTCCTTCACCAGGGCAGGAAGAACATCATGACATGTGACAACATGGGGAGAATTTCTTGTTGCTGATGTGCAGGCCCAAAGTCAAAGACAGAGTTTGGAATCCTCAGGGTTGTCAACAAAGGAGGAATTAAATGTCCCCACAGTAGGTTGAACTTCATTTAAAAAAAAATTCCAATACACAGAGGTTCTACCAAAACAATATATTTTGTATTTGGAAATAATTAGATTAATTTCCATGAATAAATTTTTAACCACCAGCTGAGTGTATAGAGCAGAACAGTTATTTAGTAAATATTTAATACTTTCATTTATTTATTTAAAAATATCCATTGGATTCCCAGCACAGTCCTGGTTGTTAGAGATCAAGAAGAAAGAAAGACATCAAAGAGTGGTCAGGAAATCTGAAATCTTTTGGGATGACAAAATAGGTGTAAGTAAATAAAGAAATAAACAAATTATCTTCAAGGAGTTTTAATAACCCTGAAGGAATCTGAATAAGGGCTGAGTGGGGGCATGTGTGGAAGCTGTTCTGGATACTTGCTAAATGAATAAATCGGTGTTGACAGACTCACCCACGGAGACCAGATGACTGATGTTCTCCAGCATCACATCTCTGTACAGCTTTCTCTGGGACGTGTCCAGCAGGGCCCACTCTTCCTGGGTGAAGTCTACAGCTATATCCTTGAAGGTCACTGATTCCTAAAGCATCAAGGACATTTTGATTCAGCCAGGGCCTTCCCTAGCAAGGACCATGGAGTATGCTGGACGTGATAGTGCTGGGGACGGGTTGCTGCATGCATGGAAAGCTCTAACCCTGTTTGGGGTTCTAAACAATGTTTCCCTATGCTGATATGTCATGTGTCTTTCATACATACTCACAGAAATATACGCACACTTTGCAAACATAACCTCATTACGAACGATTATCTCATGAGGTTTGGTGGGCAATAACCTGGACATAGCAATGCCCAACATTCTGCAGGACTGACTGGGCCTGGATAAATAGGTGTAGTCTCTCTCTACATAACTCACATGTTCATGATAAGCCATAAGACTGACAGTTCAGAAGCAAAACCCAGGGGGCCCTAAGCCTGCTGTCCATAAGGAATGTGCTAGCCTGACCCTCCTGTGGTAAAGTTTTGCATGTCAATTCTCTCTGGGACCTCCAAGCATTGGTTGTCATTACCTCTCCTGTATCATCATCCTGTCTACATGCTCATGGGTAATAGAAGCCTCTCAATTGAACATGATCTTTCCAGTCCTTCAAAAATTGTTGCAGGACCTTAGGTTTTATTCTATTATAATCCTTCTTCCCAACACATAGCCAAAATTAAGAAAACAATAACCACCAGATATTTCTTTCAATTTTCAAATTTGAACAAAGTTTAATTACAAAAAGGGAAACTGGGTTGTTGGGGACAAGAGTAGTAAGGAGAAATTTTACTTTTCTTAAGTTATTAAAATGTTGAAGTATATTCTATAAAGACTGTAGTAAGTTTAAAATTGGGGAAAGTAACTAAACGACTCCTCATTGTTCTCTTGCTCCCTCATCCCCATCTCAATGCTGCACAGCCCTCCTCTGCAGCATCTGAAACACTGATGGACTGAACTCACCTGAAGGAACATCTCCCTCCCTACAAGACTGTAAACTTTTGCTCTTACTCATCTCTATCATCTGTGTTCACTACATGCCTAAGCCCACTGCAGACACCAACAGCATTAACAACTGAGTTACTTCCTAGCCGAGGCCATGGGATGGGTGAGAGGAAACAACTTTTCACCGTTTCTTCAAAAACAATTTTCTTCTGCAATAAATTAGTGTAAATACTAGGTAGAGGATTATTTCTTGATAAGTCTCTGACCGTCCATGAGCCTCCCAGAGTCCTGATGAAATGTGACTGACAGTATATTTCAAGGGGGAACACAGAAGATCCATGCCAAGAAGAGAAATCTGCTCATCCCTTGCAAAAATAGGTATCAATTCAGGAAAAAGAGCAAGTCCTACTCACCTGTGGTTGCATTGTCTACAACTCAGTCGCCCCCTTCTTCCTGTGTATTTTCACCCAGAAACAGTCCAATGAATAAGGAGACGAAGCTGAGAAAAGAGAAAGAAACCACGAGACTCCAGTCTTTTCCAACATTCCTAGATATGCCTATCCTGAATCTGCAGACATTCACAAGGTAGTGACTCCCTCCCATAGTCCAACCCACATGTAACTGCAGAGTGAACAAGGACAAATGGGGAGGAGGGTCAACAATAGGAAGCATTTGGCTATTGATACTCATAAAGGAGATATTAATATCCCCATTCCAGAAATAACAAAAGTATAGGGATTTATAGTTTAATTAGACATGATATTCAGATGTATTATTTAATTCCATACTTGGCACCAAATTCTAGGAGAACTTGACTCCTGTCACCTGGAGACTCTTATATCCATAACCCAGAGCATCATTCTGGAATTTCTGATTTTATAATTCTTGGTGAGGTTCACCAGCATGGTTTTCCAACACCCATCTCAGCTCATTATTGCCCCACACTCTCTCTCCTGTACCCTGTCCTAACCCCCAAGATACACTTGCCCTCAGTCATCTTGGCTCCTTCACATGTGGGATTCAGGCAACCTTAGCGACTCAACCCTAGCTGTATACCTCATGGCCTTGCATATGTGGCCAAGAAACACTGAAATCTCTGTAATGCTTGGCTGGAACAATTCAAAGACCCATCCCTCAAGCGTTCAGCGACTTATCATGAAGTCCAGCACATACAACCCGTTGCACAGGAAAGAAGCAGCAGTGCATTCATCACACTGTACTGTTGGGATGCACAAACCCCACAGACAGACAGGCTCATACAATACAGAATGAAGGGGTTTAGTTTTGGTGGAAATTTTTTGACTCCTTGGGATATCGCAGTGATACGGTGTCTGGAGTTCTAGTTATTTTTATCAGCAAGATTATCTCTGCATTTCATAATTTCAGTATATGAAAGATTTTGTCAATTCTAAAGCTTACTACCTAAAAAATGTTTATATTAAACATGTACTGCATCAACAAACACTGATAATGTGTCAACAACACGATATAATCAAAATGCTTTGACCCTGAGGGCCTGGGAAGACAAAAAAATTCTGCTACTATTAATTGAGACTCTGTGAGTAGAATTTGCATAGATATGTTTACATACATACATTGCATTTAATACTCACAATAAGCCTGCGTTTATGGATTAATTACACATTTAACAAGTGATGTGCTCTAGGTTCAGAAAGCTTATTTATATGACAAAATTGCATGGCCAGAAATTGACAGGGCTAGAATTTAAAATGAGCTCTGCCTGGCCTCTGCATGTCAAATCCCCAAATTTGCTCATCTTGAGGGTAGACACCAGGACCAGGTTTAACCTGTTCACATCACCTGTCAGATCCAGGACCAGAGACTCCTCCCTCACACACCTTGTGCTTTTGGCCTGTTCACACAATTACTCCCCACGTTCAGGTTCTCCTACTACATGGGAACCTCCAGTTCAATGACCCCAATTTCCAAAATCAGCCCCAACCTCTCTTCATCTTTATTGATCAGTGTCACACACACTTACTCATTTCAACCTACACACCAAGACCAACAATTCTCATGCCCCTTAGTCCTCCCCTGCATCTGCTGATACAGACCCCGACCCCAGATGTCTCTGCATCTGTTACAGCACAGGATTAGGTATTGATCTGTTCTAATGACAGTGCCATAAATCTCCCAAAGGCTTTTTCTAATTACCTGGCATCCTACTATGGCTTAATAATAAATTCATTCTCCCATGCTTCATAAATATTTCAACATTCCTTGTGCCTTTTGAATCTCAGAAATTCTCATTTTTTTCTTCACTTTTCAAAAATGGCTTCACTTCCTACTACAGAGATGAAACAGATAATTTGAAGAACTACTTCGGCTCATTGATATGAAATCTACACTTGTTCCTGCATTTCAACCCATCCCTGTATCCTCTCTTGTAAAATCTGAAAAGTCATCTCTATTCCTGATGAAATCCAACTTCTCCAATTATAACGCTTTCTCTTCTATTCCCTCAAATATTCCATATAATTCACTACAACTGAATTTCCTTTACCAGCAACCTCTTCATCACTTCCCCATCCTTCTCCTGAAACTCAGTTAATCTCTCCATTCTTGAAACAGAAATCTCCTCTAATCAATTTACATCTAGTTCCTGTCACATGACCTTTTCCCCTTCAAATTAACCTGAAAAAACAGTACATATTTAGTTACAATTTCCTCACACTCCCTCCCTCTTTGACTTACAAAAGTAAATAATGACGTCCACATTAATAATCTTGATAAGATCACGGTTATTCCCCCATAGTTATATCCAATGAGTGTTCTCAGCCTTTTACTCAGAACTAAAGCAGTATTGGCACATGATCTCCTTTGGGGAACTTTCTTTTTCCTAGGCTTCTCTGATAGGTATGATTCCTAACTATCTTTAAACTATTCTAGTCACTCCTTCCAGAAGCACTCCTCGAACAATAGTGTTGAAATGTCTCAAGGTTCAATCCCACCCCTTTTCTCTCCTCTTAGAATATCTCTCCTCTTACAATACTCTATCTTGGAAATCTCATAACAGTCCTTCACTTGCTTCAATTTCTTCCATTATTATTTCTAAACTCATATCTAAATACTCATATCTAGATTCCATATCTGAGCTATAATCTCCACTGTTACATATTACAGGCACTTAAAATAAAATATATTTCAAAATGAAGCCACTAACATTTTTGCAAATAAAAATTTCTCATCTTCTAGTCTTCAAAGTCAGACAATGGTTCCACTAGACATCCAAGGATTGATCTTTAACACTACTTTTCAGAACCACACGATTCAGCTTTGGTGCTGTCTCTACACTGAGCACTATCGTCATCCTTCATTTTCACTCCAATATCTACCCACATAGGACTACTCCATATTCATTAGGTTTCAGTCTGAGATTAAATGCCATTTCTTCAGAGATCTCTTCTTTGAATCACTAACTAAGTGAGCCTTTCCTTCTCAACTAGTTGTCTTGAGTAGCACCTTACTTTTCCTTCGAGTTAGTCATCTAATTTCTCACTACACATTTATTTGTTTGTTCCTTTCTTCCTTGCCAAGACTAACTGCAGAAAAATCACCTGCAGAATCATAAGGGAAATTTCTCTTTGACTACAAATTATGGATTATTAATAAATAGAAATTCCACACACACAATCAACTAATTGCCCTCAGATGACTAATACAAATGTCCTCAGAGTAAAAAATCATCTTCCTAATTAAAGTTCATTGTCAAAATACAGGAGGTTAGATCTAACTGAGGAAAATTTTCTCCAGTACTCACCAAAACCTAAGTAGACAGAAAACGTGTGATACTGTGCGGTTGTTGAGTTTACTGTCACCACACTTCTGATCTCAGAGCTCATTCTCTCCAGGAACAGAAATATGCTTGTTTTTGGACTCACTTTGAGGTAGTTGATAATGTCATGAGATTTACAACACAATGGACAGACCCTGTTTACCTTGGATGTCAATCAAGACACATTTAATCAAGGAACAACTAGTTTAACATAAAACTTGCCCTCTAAGTAAATCATTTAGATGCAATTATGAAAAATGGAGTGATTCTTTAAATCCTGTTGGTGTTCTAAGCCATCCAAAAGTCTCACTACTTTGTGGGTTTCGGCCTATTCTGCAAACTTTGCAGGGAATTTATAGCAAGGTGATCAGTCTTTATTTTTAATTGAGTCCAAGCTATCAAAAAATTCTCAGCCTGTGGGAAATTCTATTTTGGGTATTTATCTGAAGGAAATGAAAACACTAACTCAAAAATACACTTGCATCCCCATGTTCACTGCAGCATTACTTACAACAGCCAAGACATGGCAGCAACCTCAGTGCTTATATGCATATATATACACGAATATTATTCATCCATAAAAAAGGACATTCTGACATTTGCAACAACATGGATGGACCTTTGAGGTATTACGCTAAATGAAGTAAATAAAACAGAGAAAGACAAATACCGTATGGTCTCATTTATATGTGGAACATAAAAAAAAAAAAAAAAAAACTGAACTCGTAGATATAAGGACAGATTGGTGGTTTCCAGAGGTGAGGGGTAGGGTGTGGGGGAAATGGTGAAAGGAGTCAAAAGGTACAAACTTCCAGTTATAAAATAAATAAGTCACGGGGATGTAATGCACAGCATGGTTACTATAGTTAGCAATACTGTATTGTATATTTGAAAGTTGTGAAGTTCTCACAAGAAAAAAAAATTATAACTGTGTGGAGATGGGTGTTAACTAGACAATGTGGTGATCATTTCACAATATATACAAATATGTAATCACTATGTTGTACACCTGAAACTAATGTTATATATCAATTATATATCAGTAAACAAGTTAATATATTATATTATATTAAAAGAAAGAAAATCCGAGAGGAAGGCAAAAAATGAGTTCTAGGGACTGGCCTGGTAGCATAGTGGTTAAGTTCACACTCCACTTCTGCCAGCCCGGGGTTTGCAGGTTCCAATCCCTGGCATGGACCTATGCACTACTCACCAAGCCACACTGTGGGAGGAATCCCACATAAAGTAGAGGAAGACAGGCACAGATGTTAGCCCAGGACCAATCTTTCTCAGCAAAAAAGAGAAGGATTGGCAATAGGTGTTAACTCAGGGCTAATCTTCATCAAAAAAAAAATGAGTTCTAGTCTTGGCTTATCTCTAACTAGTTCTTTGGCCCTGGTTAAATTCCTAAATCAAGAGTGAATTCTTGTTTTCCCCTTACAGGTCAGAACAGGCCGTTACTGCAAGGCTGTAAAGCCCTCTTTTCACCTTAAAAGCCAGACTGCAGGCTTTTCTTGGCTGTCATTGTCACCTGGGGACCCTTTGTTCCCCATTCTCTGGGCTCGGGAAGGTGGATGGCTGATTCGTACACTGTTGTGAGAACTTAGCTAATTCAGTAAGCTCCTCTTGACTAATACTTCCTACCTCAATCCCCCACTAAGCACCACCCCACATGAGGTTAAACAGGGTCAGATGTACCTTCATGAGTGAAACAAAAAGTACTGTCTTTAGATAGTACCTCTGAGCCAACAGGTGAGTGTGTTCTGAACTTGCTAAAAAACATTCAGATAGAAACACACTGGTGATACCTTTGAAATTAAAAAAAAAATGTGGCACTAGAGAAGAGATGTTTATTCTCATATGTATGATATATTCAAGAATTGAAACATTGTGAGTGTTCTGGAGGGTGCATATTTTAATACAAAGGAAGAGAAAGCCAACAGTGCTTGGGTCTCTCCAAGTATATCTTGCTATGTCCTAAGGACTGTAAATCACTTCTACAAAAGTTAAAAACATTACACCTCTCAGAATAATTGAGCCACAATTGATAAATTATTTAAGTATAAGTAGAATGTGTTGTAACTTATTATTTAACAATAAAAATTAGAATTTAGATGTCTCAGGATATCTTGCAATAAACAGTAAATGATTCTGAAGAAATTTTAGACAATATATTCGCATTTTCAGTACAAGCTTTGGTTTCAAAATCAGTATTTTTCCTACCTTGTCTTTTTTATAAAAATTAAAGAAATTTGGAAGTGTCCTGGATTTATTTATTTTAACAATGTCTATCACAGTGAGGTCCCACAGAAAATGTCTCAGTAAGCTGAAATTAATTTAAAATTATCTAAGACAGTCATTGCGTCATGAGCAAATGTTAACCATGGTAATACTTCAATTCGAAAATAAGATAAGCTGAGGACCATTATTTTAAATACAGTATAGATGAGGCAACTTCCTTTAAAGCCAGGAAATAAGTTATGATTTGGATTTAAACAAAATGTTAACGTTTACAATACTGTGAATTTAAATACACCGACTTTTCAATTTTTCAGTATCTTTTCAACGACTTTCACTGTTTTGGAAAAATTACCCGCTAACAACGAACAGAAGCGCGCACGGAGCTGCAGACGTCTTTCCTGCCGCCCGGGGACTGGGCGTGTCCTGACCCGGCCCCTCCGTGTCCCCAGGTCCTTCCACCGAAAGTCAGGACATTTCATGCGTTCCCTTCACAACTGTGCACGCGGTTCCCTCTCTCTGAATCTGGATCGAGATTTCTGCCCAGAAAGGATCTTGAATCCGTAACAGGTGCTGCACGTGCTCTGATGTCGCCCCCCGAGCCCTCGGGGAGCGGGGCCTTCTGCACCAGAAGCCTGGTTACGACCCTGCAGGAGGGGCCGAGGACCGAGACACGCGGGGACGGCCCGGAATATGCAAGGCTCTAGCTCGACAGCTGAGAGAAAATATCCCGGAGAAGCCACAGCAAGCTCCCTGCTGAGCAGCCCGGCCCCAACCAGGATTTTACTCACTGTAGACGCGACACCACCTTGTCCGAGGCGACAGAGTCCCTGTTCTCCCTGCACACGCGGCCTCGAGGTCCAGGGCGGAATGCGCATGCGCAACACGCCTGTCCACCAGGGAAGGCCGGAATAGGTGCACTCGGGCGCCCTCTGCCGGTGGTCTGGGAGCAGTGCAGGACGCTCAGAGCTCCCTATTCTGCGCTCGATGTGAGCCCCTTAGGGGCCCTCTCAGGATTGGAGCGGGCGGTTACAGACAAGGGAGGGGAGAGGGCTAGGATGACCCAGGAGGTAACGGATTACAGATGGAGACATTGATATGAGCCATTAAGCAATGTTTACCTTCATATCAATGATGATTATTACTTAGAGAAATGCACCTGTGTCTATATCTATGCATTGGAAGAACTGTTTAACCAGCACAGGTTTTCAGGTGTAGAAAATGAAAAGCTCTGGAGATGGATGATGGTGATGGTTGCACAACAGTGTAAATGTACTTAATGCCACAGAATGTACAATTAACTATGGTTAGAATGGTAAATTTTATGTTATTTCTGTTTTACCAAAAAATGCAAGGTGAAGAAACAGACATATCCACAAATTTTTTTTAATCTTAGAGAAAATATACATTTTTCAAAGTATGCATATGTGTACACATATTTTGTAAAATGTATGGAAATGGTAAACAACAAATTATGGTGCATTGCCTCAAAGAGGGATCAGATCAAATGTGACTTGATTAAGTTGGTTGGATTAGATCACCTGAACAGTCAGAAGAACCTGAAACAGTATAAGAGTCAGGCTGGAAATCAAACTTCCTCACGACCCCTCCTCAGCCATCCTAGAAACCGCATCCCGTCTAAAGGAGTTTGTCCAGCATCCACTTTTCTGAGGATCCACTGACAGAGGGGGAAAGGACAGCTGGATTTCACGCTGCTTTTCTCTACAGTTTTGGTCCTCAGATCATCCCTCAGAGAAATAGTACAGTGGGAAAAGTATGTAGTGATGTGGCTTTAAGTGATTGTACAAAGACTCTTTCATTTTAATAGTAGTTCTTAGGAAAGAGACTGAGAAAAATGCATCGTTGTAAATGCGGATTATTACATGAAAGTTCAAGTTTCAAAGGCAATATACACCCTGAACTGAATGAGACAGTGTGTGAGCAGTTATGGAAACCTGGCAGTTTTGGTTATGGAAATTTAAAGACTAATTTATTTGTTCATCCTTAGATGAAATATATTAATTTCACCTTTATTAGAACTTAGTTTAAAATTAAAGCACTGAAGATTAAAGGAGTCAATAAACAGCCCAGACTCTCAGCTGTGAAGCTGTCATTCTAGTAGAGTGGAAAATAATTTTTCTATATTTAATTTGGAATTTATATTTTGGAATTTCCTCATCTCATGTCAAATATGACATTCAAGTTTTGAAGAAGAAAGCAGACTTTGTTCTGAATTTTTGAATATGTGTGCCACAGGATTAAATGTAGCATTCCCATAACCTTGATTATTTTGTAACTCCAAGCAAATATTTTCTTTCTCCTAAAGCAATGAAATGTAATAGGTCTAAACAATTTCTGTAAAATCAGTCATTCAAGTGTGCAAAACTAAATTCACCATTTACAAGTCATGTGTCTTGTTTAAGTCAGAGTCCTCTACTGAGGCTAGGTAATCAGGATAGAGGATGGAAAAAGTCTGGGAATGATACATCACTTTGTGAGAGATGTGTCTGACTTAGTGGTCATGATGCCTCCTCATCCCTCACTGAATAAGGTGCACGAGGGACTTCTGTCTCTGTGTGAATCTGAAAGATTTCTTTTTCTTTTGACTCAGGAAATCCAAAAATCAAGTCCCAAGGAAGAGTGAGGTGACGCTCCAAGGAGGTGAGGCAAATGGTGGGCCGTTTCACCCAGGACAGGCCCTCTAGACTCTTTAATACCCAGAAAGGGAAGAAGCAACAGCAGGGACCAGTGGTGCAGAGGGCTTCCCTACCAGAGGAGGAGGATCCCAGGGTAAGTGGAGGCTTATGTCTATCTGGAACCAGGGGATGGCATGGAATCCAGAGACAGGGTTCAGACATGCAAAATTCTGTGTCCACAACTCCCTTGTCCTTTCTCATCCAAGGATTGCCTGCCTTGGGACCTCATCACCAGGCACATGGGTCCATTCAGAGACTTGGAGGAACAACCTCACTCCTACTTAGTGTCATGTCCAGGCTGGAGTTTATCCAAATCTTTAAATCTGGCTCAGTCTCCTCACCTTTAGACCATCTAATCCATCCTCCTAGGACCCCTCATCAACACAGGCTTTGGGCAGGACAATATTGTTAACATGTTGGCACATAAAGGGTCACGTGACTATGTCTCCTTTCTGAAACCAATATTCATCTCTCAAACTACAACAGTATATTCACCTTTAAATCTGCCTGTGATTTCTGCTGACTCAGTGACCACCTCCTCCTCCACCCACAGGTGAAGTGCAAGGATTGCAGAGCCTTTGGGCACAAGGCAAGAAGCAGGAGGCACCCTCTGAAGTGCTGGGACAGGGCCATAGTCCTCAACCCTTGGGGTCAAACAAGGTGCAGGAGAACCTGAAACCATGGAAGCCTGAGGCACCAAGGAACCTCAGGCCCTTTAACATAATTAGAAGAGAGACGGCACTAGGACAAATGTGAGGAACGTGGGAGTTTTAACTAATCTTTGGGCGTTGGAACCTATGGAGCCTGTGTCTCTTCCTCTTACACTGTGTGCAAAGACATCTCTAGGCAAAGACACCAACATGGAGAGAAATAGAGAAGAGTTCCATATCCTCCAAGGGTCCAAACTCAGGAGCCCATTCTACTCCTGGATAATTACTGAGAGGCTGGGACCAGGGCACATCTTGGAACTTTGCAAATGACAAGAAGAAAAGCAATGAAGCCTAAATGAAAGTATATTATGGAAAAACCTGGAGGGTTACCTGGAGTTGGGGGAAGAATCTGAGATGAGGGAAAGGGCAGTCTTGTCCAGGGCTTCACTACCTGTCTCACACTGAAACACTGAATAGGTCTGGGTCCCAGTAATTTTTCTCCCATTTGGGGACTTGAAATTGGGGTACACCCATTTGTCATGGTTTGTTCTATAGGTAGTCAGAGCAGCAGAGGATGGTTGAACTCCAGAAATGTCCCAGGACAGCTCAAAATTGTAAGGAACTGACAGAGTCCTGTGATGATCTGTGGGTGAGTCTCCCCTGGTCCCAGCTCTTTTCTCTTCTGGGTAACCCCAATATGCTTCAAGACTATGCCCCTTCTGTGAGAGGGAGTTGTTAAAATTCCATTCTGGCCAATGGGATTCCAGTCTGTGAACTCTTAGGATGCCAATTTTCGTTTCTCTATATTTTTTTACTATTACTTGTGTGTCTGGCAGCATGCTGGTGAGGACATGTGGAATTTATTTTTTCAGATGCCTCCAAAAGGTAGAATCCTATATGCAACTTTTAAATTGATATAAAAACTCTGAAATTGTCCATCAGAATTTGTTAGTCATTAATCTGCCTCTAAAAGCTCAGTAGCTGTGTTAATGCTTAGAACAGTGTATGAAAGAGCTTGTTTCCACTTAGAGACAATATTAATAATATCCATACTATGAAATCTGAAGTAAAATTTTTTTCACTTTGATAATTTAATTGATTTTATCCTACCACTCAGTACTTCATATTTAAAATGACTGCTAATGATTCTTTAACTGCTAAATTAAGTGTTACATGTTCCATGTCTTTTATTTGGTTGATTTAAATTTTCACTTGATGAAGAAAATCTTAATATATATTCTATGCATGCTGTCTTCTCCTACAGGATACAAGCAGGCCAATCAATTCCTGTCCTCTCAGCCAAGAAGAGATCTGTCCTGAGCCTGTTCCCACAAGACAGCACCTATCAGGAAACCAAATATGCCATCCACGTGCCGTGCAGTGTCTCCCATCAATAGACCTGAGCTGAGCTTCTTCTCACCTCATGGAAAAAAATAAGTACAAGAAGTGGATATCCCTGACGCCTCTCAGCCAACATCCAAGCACCTTGGCCAGGACTGACCCTCATTCTCAAGCTCACAGACAACAGGTCTGATGTTTGCTCCCATGATGTTCCCCAGGCTGCCTCCAAATCTCATGGTCTGGGCCATGCTGTAAAGTCCCATGAACAAGGAGGCTGATGTAAACTTTCATCCCACCCCACATGCTGCACATAGATTGGGCCAGAACCCCAAACTCAGCATGACGCCACCAGGTGAGCGATCCGCCCAGATCCCATCCAGTGAAGTCCCTGAACTGAGCCCAGCGCTGAGTCTCTGCCTCCCAGGTGAATGGGGAACAGAGACTGAAACTACATTCTGTGGTCTTTAGTGTGAAATTGCACATTCCGACCACACCGAGTGTGGCGATTCACGTTCCAGTTCCCCTTGTAAATGACCTATTCTGTGTGCTGGAGGCACAGATGAACCCAGTGCAACCAGCGCGCACATCCGCCCGCACCGCGGGCGCTGCGCCCCCGCAGCCGAGTCGCATCTGCTGGACTCACGACACGCTCTCTGTGCAGGTTTTTGACTTAAACACATTTCAGGTTGCTGAGAAAGAAACATCTCCGCATTCAGTGTGATTGGCCCCTTAACTCTAAGCTTTCACCGAAAAGTATCTGAATCATTTAACTTGCTGCAGGGGGCGCAGCACAGCCCCACTGACACCCAGCACTTCGCCGTGGATTCAGACGCACAGACTCCACTTCCGCAGGCGGAAGTACAGGCAGACCGTAAACGCACGGGGCAGCGGCGCGCAGGCCCCGCCCACACACGCCCCTCCTCCAAGGCCCCGCCCACAGCCCCCTCCTTCCAAGCGCCGCCTCCCAGAGCTCCCAGTTTCCTGCAGACCCGGAAGTAGATTTCCCAAATCAAAGGTCAGCTCCCAGTCACGGCCCCATCGCCCCGCCCTCCACATGCGCAGTCGGGACGCCGGGACGTAACAATCGGCGCACGCGCGTCCCCGCGGGGAGCTCCGTGGGGCCGCGAGACGCCCCGGGGTAGTTCTGCTGCCGGTTCTGTGGGCGCGTCAGTTTCCGCTTAAAATCGGTCCGAGCTGGTTTGCTCTCCGTTCTTTGTCTTCCTGTCTCCACGGGGTCTCCCCTGTACACCCTGCTTGGGGTCAAGTCCCCATGGGAGGGGGATTCTGCACCTCTTGCCCCCTGGAGGGCGGCTCCGGGTCGCCGCGCCCTCCCCCTGGCCCGGGGCCCCGCAGACCGCGGTCACTCCCGAGACCCTCCCTCCGTCCCTGACCCGCGGTCCGCAAGCCCGCCCTTCCCTCCCCCTCAGGGAGGCCATGTCAGTGCGGGGATTCCACCAGAGGCTCCCGTGACGCCGGGTCCTGTGTCCACATCCCGTCCCGGGGTTTCACATCGCGACGCCCCGGGGGAAGGTGTGTTCCTCCCGGGCGGGGCGTCCTCACTCTGTTCCCTGACTGTGGAGGGAGGGGCGGGGGAGGAGGGGGAGGGAGGGGCGGGGCTGGTGGGGGAGAGAGGGTAAAACTGGGGACAGAAGGGGGTTCCAGTGTTTGCTCAGACTTACGTTTAGTGCAAAGGATTCCACTGCAAACCATTCCAGTGCAAACCATTCACTGTTAAATATGTTTCCTGTAATTTTCTGGATTAAAAACACTCTCCCCATCATTTGGCATGATTTTTAAATGTTTTCGAAAGTCAAACTATCGTATAAAACGAAAAAGGTTCAGGTGTTGAATCACCTTTTCATTATTGGATTAAGTTCCAGTTTATGATGATTTATTATTATGTAACCATACCACTGATGGCCAAATGGCTTAAATAGCTAACTGGGTAAAACTGTATATACTGTAAAGCATTCTTCCATTCCTTATAAATTATGTTGTTAATGCTATTTTGCACCCATTGCTGTTTTCATTTTGATGGAATAGTTAATGATTTGGTACCTACATTCCTAAGTAAGGCTGGTTATACATTGTCCTTTAGCTCCACCCACCTCTTCCAGATCCGTTTCAGAGTTTCATCCCTCTTTTCCCAAAGGGGCAATTAAGTGACTGAAGTCTGCGCCTGAGTAATGGCTCTCAATTCTGGGAAGACTGTAATCTACACTTACATATAAAAGTTAAATTTCCCTCTGCCTTATTTTAGGCATGGTATTTTCTAAAGGAAGTTCTCTTAAAGGGGGTTTGTTTTGCATCAGTCGGATTAGCCTCTGTGATCTTTTTTTTTCTCCCAAATGGAGCCCTTGGAGAGGCTTCACGCTCATGTCATGATGGAGGAAAAGGCAGGAACCCTGGCAGGGTCTTAAGACCTACTGATTAGGGACAGCTTCTGGGAGAGCAGGGCCTCAGGGGGACATGGAGGGGCACTGAGACTCCTGAAGGGTCAGAAAGAAGGGACATGTTTGTGAGGGAGAAGCGCTGAAGGCTGCTAGTGCAACTTGGGGAGGGGGATGTCCTTGTCTGAGAGGAAGTTAACATGCAGGTACCTGCAGTTGGGGACAAAGCTTTAGGGCAGCCAACACATCCTAGGTGACCTGGGGCAGGAGCCACGGGGCTTTGGCCTGGGAATGCAACAGGAAGTGAGTCAGGGAAGGGACAGAAATGGGAAGAGAGTGGGAGAAGGAGTGGATGCTGGGCTTACAAGGGGACCTGGGTCAGGGTGATTGGTGGGGCGTGGAAGGGGGAAGGCCAGATGGGACCTGGGCCTGGATGGGGAGCAGGGAAACTGGGGGTTACTGGTAGGAAGGTGACCTTCCCAGTTGCCCATGGGAGATCTAAGTACAGCATTAGATTGAGGAGGAGATGAGGGGAGCTGTGGGGAAAACCAGTGCAGAGGAACTGAGGCCAAGGACATGGGGATGAAGAGGCTTAGGGGGATGACGGGACAGAAGCTGGTCAGAGGAGAGAGACCAACTGAGGCATAAGTAGGGCCCCTGGAGGCAGGCTCCTGCTTTTATTTATTTATTTATTTTTTATTTTTTTATTTTTTTAAATTTTTTGTTTATTGCAGTAACATTGGTTTATAACATTGTAAAAATTTCAGGTGTACATCATTGTACTTCTATTTCTGCATAGATTACATCATGTTCACCAACAAAATACTAATTACAACCCATCACCACACACATGTACCCAATTATCCCTTTCACCCTCCTCCCTCCCCCCTTCCCCTCTGGTAACCACCAATCCAATCTCTGTCCCTATGTGTTTGTTTATTGTTGTTATTATCTACTCCTTAATGAAGGAAATCATACGGTATTTGACCTTCTCCCTCTGACTTATTTCACTTTGCATCATGCCCTCAATGTCCATCCATGTTGTCACAAATGGCTGGATTTCATCGTTTCTTATGGCTGAGTAGTATTCCATTGTGTATATATACCATAGCTTTTTTATCCATTCGTCCCTTGATGGGCACTTAGGTTGCTTCCAAGTCTTGGCTATCGTGAATTGCCAAGCCTTATTCAGGCTCCTGCTTTTAAAGGGCAGCAGGCAGTCCAGTGTCAGCGTGAGACCAGTGAATGTATATCTACTTGCAGGGACCCCCTTAATCATCCTCAGAAAATCATACCCTTCTTTCACAAAGAAAATCTTTTTAACATTTCATGATAAACACAAAAATGATTCCTAGGAACAGTATAATAAAAATAAATATGAGTAACCATGATAATGACCATAAAGACATAAATAATGCTAATAATGATGTTAATATTCAACAGAGTAGATGGAATTTAGCTTATCAGAGTCTAGAGGGCAGAGGTATAGGGACCCTCATCCCGTCCTGCCTTCCATAGATCACTCAACAGTTTTCAGCAGTTCAGTAGGTGACTGGTTGGGCAGGTTCCCTACAGGAAGGCAGGACCAAAGAGCTACACCATGGCCTCCCCCTGGGGCTCAGTGTCCTGTACTGCAGGGAACAGGGCTACTCCTGGACTCCATCAGCCCTCACAGCAGAGTTGCCTGGCTGCCCTCTTGTCTCCCATATTCCTGCATGGAGACATCTGTCTCCAAGAATCTAAAGTGGGGACATCTAGTCTCCCAGACTCTCAAGTGGGGACATCTGGTCTCCCAGAATCCCAAGTGGGGACATCTGGTCTCCACAACTCCCGTGTGCTGCCCATGCAAGCAGGAGCCACCTGGGCACCCGCCTCCTTGGAGGAAGTGGACCTTCAAAGGTTATTGGGGGCCAGCTGTGCTCTCCGTGCTTCCAGGACAGCTCCAGATGTCCCTGGACACCAGATGGATCTTTGAAATTCCTGGAGTTCCTTGGACATCTTTTGTGGGCGGTTCCCAGGCACCTAAATGGACTAGAAAAACCTTAGGAGACTCTGGCGGGAGGTGAATCCTTCTCCTGCCGTTAAATGAAGGATGGAGTAGATCCATAGTCTCCCAGGTGATTGAGAATAATTCTGGAGTGTCAGGAGGACCACAGCTGCCCCAAGGTTGTCTGGGCCCCTCCTTTCACATAGGAAATATTGTGGAGGAATCTGGTTCTTCAAGAGGCTCTCCTTGGCTTTGTGGGGCTCCACACATGCTTGTTAGGAACTCATGGGTGCTTGTCACCATTTCTGGAGGATCAGGTAGGGACTAGTATGCCCTCCCCAGTGTCCACTGCAAGCAGGAGGTGACCCCTGGCCCTCAGGGGACAGATAATCTATTAGTAATCTCTTTCTCTGAATGGGCACTAGATCGTACAGGGGCAGCCCCGGACCTGCTGTGTGTATGCTGTCAGTAGGAGACCCTCCCAGTCGTCCTCAGGAATTGGACACACCTCTGAAATAAAGAAAAATCTTTTCAGCGCTGTGCAATAATAAACCCAAAAGTTATTGGTGTAAAAGAAAAGAAAAACACTTATAATGACAACAGCATGAAGCACCACAAGATAACCGTGAGAGTTATACTGACGTAAATAGGAAAATTTTTAAGAATGTGAAAATGGAGATGGAGATTTGCATACAGGTTCCGCTAAGCATGTGAGGTATGACAGTGTACAGAGATGGAGACTCCTGGACTAGTTGGGAGAGTCCCGGCACTGCATCATGGTTGTGCTTCATGATGGATTAGAGGAACAGCGGGAGGGGAAAATATCACAAGCCCCAGGAGGGCATGGGTCATATGGGGGGTCTGCAAAACCTTCTTGGAGAGGAGCCCCGGGTGGAGGTGGAGGCACCAAGGTTTGTGGCCTGCCTTCCCCAGGACACTCAACAGGTGTCAGTAGTTTGACCAGATGGCTTCTTGGGCAAGGCTAGCTGAAAGGCAGGTGGATCTCCAAAGTGACAGCAGAACCTTCCCCCTAGCTCAGAGCTCCACCTGCCCAGCACATTATGCACAGAGCAACACATCATCACTCACTGTACAGCTGCCCTTCTGCCATCTAGTCATGCTGGGCTCCTGACTGGCCCCACTTCTTACTTCCCACACCTCCACCCAGGACCCTTGGAGGGCATCATCACCCCAGGCTGAGTGAAGGGATTGCGTGGCCCCAGAGTTGACATAGATAACATCGTGTTGGATAGGTTTGTCCTAGGAGTTCCTTTCTTTGGCTCACAGGCCTGCACATATGGTTTCTAGGACCATCAAAGTGCTTCTAATTTTTTCCAGATGGTCAAGATAGGAGAAGACACCTTCCTGAAGCCTCTGTAGCAAGCATGGCATGGTCCCTGCCCCACAGGGAACATGGAAATATCAGAAGATCAACTTCCAAAAGGACACCATGTGGTGCAGCATCACCCTGGGATTGGCTGTGTGTGTTTGTGTCTGTAGGTGAATCCTCCTCATCTTCATTGAATCAAACACCCTTCTTAACAGAGAATATCTATAGAATGCTGTATGCCAACAACCACAAAAATTATCAATGACAAGAATGATCATAATAAAAATGATGGATAGTAACGATCAAAATGACCATCATAATGATGTGAATACTAATCATTATACTATTGATATATTATCCTAAAAGATTTAAATTATATATAGATTCCTCTGAGTGTATGACAAAGTACCCAGATGGATTTTCATGGCGAAGCTTGAGTTGGCATCCTAGGATTGCACCATGAAATGTTTCCATGAGACAAACACCAGTGTCAGGAAGGGAAATGGTAAACAACCCACAGGAGATGATAGGGTCGTATGGGAACTCAAGTGTGTACCCCTCTTGAAGAAGAATGCCTGGTAGAGGAGGAGGGACTCTGGGTGGAGCCCTCCCTTCCACAAGATGCCAAACAGCATTCTGTGGTTCAGCCAGGTGGCTGCTTCGGTTGAGATCCCTGCAAATGGGCAAGTCTCTGAAACCACACGTGGCTCTCTCTCACGGGACTCAGAATCCTTGGTTGTGTGGAACATTAAGCTCCAGGCACTACATATGCCCTTAGAGCCCAGAAGCTCTTTTGATGTGTGGTGTTCCAGGATCTGTCAAGGTCAGGGATTCTTGGTTCCCTTATCTTCACCCAGGACAATGGGAGGGCTTAATCTTCCTTGCTTCCCAGCAAGAATGGGTTAAAATGGGACCAGGACAAGCAGATGCCCTACAATATCTCAGTTCCAATCTATAGGCCCAAGATGTCTGATACTTGTGGCATCCAGGACAAGCAGATGACAGAGGGGCAGCCAGACGCTTTGAAGTAACATAATGCTGGGTATTTTCTGTTCCTAATCAGCTGGGTTTGTGTACACCATCCGTGAAGCTGGATGCCTGACTTCAAGTCAGTAAGACCTGCAACATCCATGAGTGGTCCTAGCTCCTGAAAACTCATGTGTCTGATGAAATGCATGACTGTAACCAGAGTCCTTTTATTCTTAGACCTAATGCCAAGGCACCCATAGTTGGTGCAGGAGTCCCCATGTTTGCACATACCAACATCTAGTTTGCATTTCTCATCCCTTCTGCTATGTGTCTTTGGCTTCAGGGAACAAGTGTGTTGCATCATGTGAAGCTGGCACTCTGACTCAAAACAATCTCCATCACACCCAGGATGTGTACCTGTCATTGATGATGAGACTCTTTACTTTCTTTACCTTTTTCATAGGCTGAATATTATTTTGAATATTATAATTATTAGGATTAGCATCATTGGGTTGATTATCATCATTATTATCATTGATATGCACCAATATTTTTATCATTACATCCATTGTCTGTGTGGCTTATATTTGTGGTTATCATTATTCAACAATGAATAGAGTTTCTCTGTTTCTGAAGAGTGTCTGATTTACCGAAGATGTGTATGTAGGTTACCCAAGAGACAGACATAGACACTGCAGCTCAAAGACTCTCCCTCTATGGAAAAGAACCTATTAATCTGATGAGGTTTCTGAAAAGTTTCTTATCTCCTTGGATTCAGACGCCATTCCATGCAGTTTTCAAATTCAAATTCATGTGGAAAAACTGTTTTCTCCTCCACTAGACAGCCTCACAGGTTCAGCAGGGTCAGAGCTGTTTTATTTCGTTTGTCATCTTCATGACCCGTTTTTAACTAGATTCCAAGAAATGAGAACTGAATATGTTTGAACTAAGTATGAACAAGTCACTTATTTCGGCTTTCAGTGCCCATAGCCAAACCCAGCAAGTTTCCTTAGCTACTCACTGCCCCACACACATCAGGGACTGGGGTCTACTGCCTCTGGGATTTGAACCTCATGTAATAATTAACATTGGAAATGATGTATTTTATCCATCTCTTTCTCAGAATTCCTATGAAAATTAAAGAATCTGTACCCCACTGCCTAAAGTCACAACACTCTCTGTTATTGCTAATGTCCCCTTTCTCAGAGGGATAATCTGAGATGTCAACTTGGAATGGAGACTCACCTGAAATCCAGCTGTGCTCCTCCAGTCTCATTATTGACAAGCGGGTGCAGGAACAGCTCCCGTGGACATGATGCAGCTTCTAAGTTGCCTGCAGAAGGGTCAGAGGGGCAGTTTCCTTTTCTGTCACGCTTTTCTACTGTTTGAAGGTTATGTGACCTTGTTAAGGGGATCTCAATCAATCCATGTAGCACAGTGTGGAGAAGAAGTGAACACTGGGGGCTCCTTATCAGTTTCTCTGTCTTTAGAGGCATGAAGTTGACCTGACAGCAACCTCTCTGCTATACGAATGTAGAGTGTTTCAGTTGACTGTAATTCTTGAAGAGAATCTGCACGTTATTTGCCCTCCTCAGAGGCTGAGCATTATTTTCAATATTATAATGATTGGGATTAGCATCATTGGGTTGATGATCCTCATTGTTCTCAATGATATTCACCATTATTTTTATTATTTTACCTGTTGTCTTGATGGCTTATATGTCTGATTATGTTTTTTCCACAATGAATAGAGTTACTCTATTTCTGAAGAGTGTTTTATTGACTGAAGATGTGTATGCAGGTTCCCCAAGAGACAACGAAGACACTGCAGCTCCCAGACTGTCCCTCTAGGGAAAAGAACCTGTTGGTCTGATGGCGTTCCTGAAATATTGTTGTCGATCTGGCAGGCAGAGGCCATTGCGTGCCAGAAGGAAAGAACCAGGAGGTGTGTCCTTGGCGGCTTGAGCCTCTGGACAAATCTAGAGCTATGTCAGAGGCCCAGCAGTGGCTTGCAGCTGCGAGAAAGTCCCAGTGTGGGCGTCCTTAGCCAGCGGTAGCCACCACAGAGTTTTCAACTTCTGCTCAGGGACCAAAGAATGGCTCTTGATGACATAGAAAGGTAGCAAATGGTGGGCAGGAGCCCACAGAATTGTTTCCAATATATCCTGGGGGCATTGAAACTGCTCCTGCCTCCCTGGAAAGGCTGCAGAGGAAACTCTCCTCCCTTTGCAGAATGTTCCATTTCCATTCAAGTGCCCAGGAACTGCCATTGGCCAACATAATGGTGCAAGGATGGTTTCCTAATTGTTCCTGAGCAGCTGAAAATATACTAGGACACAATACCATTCTCCCACCAATTCGCGTATCTCCCTTCAATGTCCTTGCTCCCTCATCTCCTATATCCACATCTTCCTTTCTGGCACAGGATTTAGAGTCCGTAATTACCAAGGTAGAGCAGAGTTAATTCCAGTAATGTGTTAAGCTTCCGAGCTCAATGCCTCGCACTCAGGGCACCCTAACAAACGTGGGAGCACACAGTAGATGCTGAATCAATGTTGTTTGAAGGTAGGAACGCAGGATGTTTCCTGAAGGCTGCCCTGCTGAGACCCTGTTGCCTCCTCTACGCTTCTCTCAATGTCCTGAGTGTAAGCGAATAATTTAGGCTTTCAGGGAGAACATGGTGATCTTTCCTGAAACCCACTGTGCTTGTTTTGAGAGACTATGTTTGCCTGTCAGGGAATGTGTGTCCTGTGCTTGCTCTATCAGGCTTACTGCTACTAGAAGAGGGTCTGGAGGGATCAGCATCTATTTCCCCAGGGACCATGTGAGAAATGGAAACTAATGGGTCCTTGCTAGACTTTGAAACACATAATTTCCTAACGTTGAGCCCTGTACATCCATGAAATATCTATTTGCATGAAATTGTGAGAAGGATTATGAGCTACAGTGTTCTCAACTCTGGGTTGCCAATGAAATGACATAGGCCAAAAAGAGGGGACTGTGTCCTAGGTCCCAAGGAGACTGGACCACTTCAGAAGCTGTGGCAGGCTGGGGTATTGCCCAAATGTGCCATCTTGACTTTTCCCTTCTTTTTCGTGACCTTGTGCGTTCAACCAGCGCCTGCCCTCCTTGGAAGGCACAGAATGCTGCAGACTGGAAGAAGCACTCGCCAACGGATGACCTACAGGGAGGAAGGAGCAGTCCTCTGTTCTTCCTAAGGAAATGTTCCTTACCGAGGCATGGGAATTTTCTGGATCCTAGTCAGAGCTTTTCCCGAATGAGAAAATGGAGATCACAGGTGACTTAGGTGAAATCTTTGCTCACCACCTCCAGTGGATCTCAAACTTTGCTGCCCACTGGAATCTCGTGGGGAGATTTCCAAATCTCCCAGTGCCCAGGCCGCAATAAACACACCCTCGATTGCTATCTCTTGCAGTAGGCTTCAGGCACAGGTGTTTACTAACCACCCCGCCCTGAGTCCCATGTGGGCCACCTTGAGAATAATTCTGCAGGCACGCTTGTCTCACTGAAATCTGCCTGAGATTTCCTGGGACTCACTGTCAAAATGCATGTAATGGTGCCTTGGGGCTGAGTGTGCCTGAGAATCTGTGTTTCTAATAAGGCCTATGTCCTGCCAAACATTGCTTCACCCAGTCACTTTAACTTGGATGAGTCAAAGAAATTTTGAAAGTGGTCTGCATGCCTAGAAATCAAAAGTGCGTACCACAGGTCACCTTTGGGAGAATTTTATTAATAACAAAAGAACATTTTAAAACACAGCTTTCTAATGATATTTAAAAACCCAAAGGAACAGAGCCATGAGAATATCCGAAAATCAGGATTTCCACAGAAAAAACCCCACAGAGTCAAAATATCTCATCCCAGGTCAGGGAACTCTTTACAACTTGCCACGGACTATTTTGAGCCCTTTACCAATTTTCCCCAAATTCTGAAATCGGAGGAGAGATACAGATTAATTTCCTATGATATTTGAGTTGAGACCTTAGCCCTGCAATCGAACTCAGTAGTATCCAATGGATTTCAGTGTCAAACAACTTCCTAGTCCAGTTTGATTAGCGCCCTTTGAATCGTCACTTCTGCTTCCCTCATGAAAGAGGGCAGTGTTTGCCTGTGTGTGTCCACAAGCATCGTCTGGGCTTCCAGCATGTGTACCCAGAGCAGAGATGGGGAATGGCTGATTCCCAAGAAAAACCTTGCTTCTTGTGACTTCTCCTCCTCAGTCAACAGTCAGTTCCAGGTGTCCTGTGGCAGGAGGACGTGTCTTCCTTGGCAGGAGGTGTCTCCCTCCCAGTCACTCTCTTCAGAGGAAGAGGAAACCTGGAGGTCATTCCCCAGGACACTCAGTGGGACACGGGCACAGTGTCCCTCAGATGTCTCTAGTGTGGGAGGGCTCTGCCCGGGAGGGCTTGGCCTCTCAGCTGGAAGGCAGGAGGGAGCAGTCAGGAGTCTGGAGCTCCAGCAGCCATTGTCTAATCTCCTGAAGAGCATTCTGAGGGGCTGGCCTGGGACACAGTTCAGTGCAGGGCGATGGGCCACAGTGCAGGGCTGAGCGGTATTCAGGTGAGGTCTGTTGTGTGGAGGCGGCTGGTCAATGCTTTTCGCCTGGGCATGCATCTTTCTGGTCACCTGGCGTCCCGCAGTAGGTCTACGTCCAATTGTCCATGGTGAGGGCTGGGGAGTCTGGAAAACCCCCAGATGTGGTCTCTGAGTGCTCTTCTTAGAGGCCTGGAAGGGATTGAGTGTGGGTTTCTTTTTGAGGGTCTGCAAAGTCTGCACTGGGACCTGGGCAGGTCTCTTGCGTGGTGCCTTGATGCTGATTTTGGCCTCCCGGTCCACAGTAGGTCCAGCAGCCTGTGGGCTGGGATAGGATTTGACATCCAGATACATGGCTTGTGCCTGTGGGGTGAGGGTGTGGCCCAGGCCATGTGTCTTGGAGGGAGCCTGGGGATCATCCAGGGAGGAAAAACAGGGCTTCTTGTCCCTCAGCGGGACAATGAGGGTAGGATCCGGGGCAAAGTGCTTGAATTCTGTGTGAGGCGTGTCAGGGACAGGCACTTTCTGTCCATTCTGAATTCCAGGAGGTGAGAAGAGGCTCAGTTCAGGTCTTTGGATGGCAGACACAGCGGGTCCGCTGGACCTCATGTCAGGTGTCTTCGAAGGTGGCCTACGTATGAGACTGAGACCCAGGGCAGATTTCCTCTCACCTCTGTAGAAGGGTCTTGGCCTGTTTGCATGCTGGAAGACAACACAAAGACACACAAAGACTACATATTAGAACGTCCTCACCAAGGGAGAGAAATTAAAACTAACCCAATAAAATATGTGAAAACCAGAACTTGATGAGGGACTCAACCTCAGTGGTGGGCAGCATAAAACCAACTGCACCGTCACCTCGCCACGTGTTTGTGTCAGGTAGGAGAATTGAAAGGTTCTTACTAGTGTCTCTCGTGGAGGAAGTGCAAACGAGCTCTTTCCTAGATTTTTCTAGGGAATGTGCACAGCTCCTGCTGTTTTGGAGCCAGTTTGATGAGTAAGGAACAATTTGGGGGTGTGCACCACCATTGCAAAGCTATCTCTTACATCGAGGATGCCACCTTGTGGAAGCGTCTGATGAAACCGCTTCCACAGCCCCCACCTGCATCTTGGTGACAGACATGCAAGGAGTAGTGCCAAATCCTAAAGAGCAAGAATACCGAGATCTGGCAAGTACACGAACTGATCACATTGGTTGGCATGGAATTGAAGAGTTCCCTCACACAGAAGGGGGTTGAGGCAGATTGGGCTTCCCCCGAAGAGAACAAGAGGGGGGCCCAGGGGAGACTCACCCTCACGTCGTCACAGGACCCTGTCAATTCCTTCCAATTCGTCTGGGGACTCCCTTGAGCTCTCCTGGGAAATCTCTGCAGTAGAGCATTGCTGTGCTGCTCTTGTTGCCTGCAAACAAAAGCATGTCAAGTGGAAGGCACTCAATTTCCTGTAGCCAGTGGGGACAGATATTGCTGTGTCCCAGGCTCCTTCAGTGTTGTGTTTTGAGACAGGTCGTGAAGCCCTGGGCCTTTGCCTCACCTCAGATTATTCCCCCAACTGCAGAGAACCCTGCAGGTTTTCTCATGAAGTCCTTTCCTTTTTCTCCATTGCCTCTGTCCCTGTCCTGGGCAGAATTCTGAAATGTTCCCCACCCCCTTGAGTGAATCCCAAGGAGTTGAGTGAGCACCTGAGTGTGGACCCTGGAGGAGAGTGAGCTCCTATCTCGTTCTCTCCACCCCCCTGTCCTGGCCTGGAGGTGGCTGTGCACACTGTGTGGAGCTGGGGAGACACGTGAGTCTCCTTGGATTTCAGCCCAAAGATTGGTTACAAGCTCCCAGGTTCCTCACCTTTGTCTTTGCTGCTTCTCTCTCTCTGGCTTCTGCAAGATCCGTGGGTTTGGCTGCACCTGCAGATTCCCCGGTTTCACGTTCTCCTTGCAACTACTGGAGCCCAAGGGCAGGGGGGCTATGGCCCCTTGCCAACGCTTCATGGGGCACCTGATGCTTCTTCTGTTGTGCCCAAAGGCTCCGCAGTCCTTGCACTTCACCTGTGGGTGGAGGAAGAAATGGTCTCTGAGTCAGCGGGAATCACAAGCACTTTTCCACAGTGAATAGAAGGACAGAGTTTGAGAGGTGAATATTGGTTTTGGAGAGGAGAAGGACATATAGCAGTAGCTGTCAGCACACTGAGCATATTAGGGTGCCTTCCAAAAGCTTCTGCTAGGGATGGACAGTGGAGGAAGGATTGGAGCTCTCAAGGTGAGCAGATGAGTCATAAGTGAAGAGTGAGGCAAAATCCAAGCTAGACACGACAGCAAAGAGGAAGTGAGGTTGTTCCTCCAGGACTGTGAATGGGTCTGTGCCTGGTGATGTGGTCTCAAGGCAAGAAATCGTCACATGGGAAAGGACAAGGGCGTGCTGGCCACAGAAGTGGCCATGTTCAAACCCTGTCTCTGGATTCCATGCACATCCCTGGTGCCCCACAGACCCAAGCCTCCACGCTTACCCTGGGATCCTCCTCCTCTGGTGGGGGAGCCTTCTTTGCCGCCGGTCCCTTCACTTGCTTCTTGCCGTTCTGGGCATTAGAGAGTCTGGAGGGCCCGTGCTGGGTGGAACAGCCCGCCATCTTCCTCACCTCCTTGGTTTGTCACCTCAGTGTTTCTGGGGACTTGATGTTCGGATTTCCTGAATCAAAAGCAGAAGAAAACTTTCAGATTGACACAGAGACTAAAGTCTCTCATGCACCTTCTTCTCCAAGTGGGGATGAAGGGACCTCGTGAGCACTCAGTCAAAACACATTTCTCACAAGGTAATGTCTCCCTCCCAGATATTTGTCCTTCTCCCTGACTCCCTCGCCCGACAAAAGCGCGCTGCCCAAGACCAGACACGGGAGGCAGCCTTTGTCAATTTGCATTTCCATCCTTCAAAGAGTGATTTGAGAGACTTTGGTGAAGTCTATCACAATGCACTCTATTTGGACAAAGAAAGGCAAAATTTCCCCAGGTGTACACAATAATCCATGCCCCGGGAGTGATGCAATGAATGCCGGGGCACACGTCTTGGAATGTCAAAAGCAAAGTAAGCTTTCCTATCAAAAACTGGAAGTTCCTCTTTGACACGAGAGGAGGCACTTTTCAAATTCCACTTCAGATAGGAAAAATGTTTTCTCCTCTACTGGCCTGGAGGCCTGCCAGGGTCAGCATGGTCAGAACTGTCTTGTTTTATTTGTCATCTTCATGACCCTCTTTTAACTACTTTCCAAGAAATCTGAACTGAATATGTTTGAACTAAGTGTGAACTAATCTAGTCTCTAGGCTTTGAGGCCCATAGCCAAAGGCAGCGAGTTTCCATTCCTGCTCACTCACTGCCCCATGCACATCAGGGACTGGGGTCTATTTCCTCTGGAATTTGAACTTTGTCTGATAATGAGCATTGAAAAGGATGTATCTCATGGATCTCTTTCTCAAAATTCCTGTGCAAATTAAAGAATCAATACCCGTGTGCCTCAAGCCACATCGCTCCCTCTTTTTCCTACTGTCCTCCCTCTCAGAGGGATCGTCAGAGGGGGCAGTTTGTAATGGAAACCCACCTGAAATCCAGTAGTGATCTTCTGGTCTGATTCTCTACAGCTGGGTGCAGGAACAGCTCCCCTGGAAGGGATGCAGCTTCCAAGGTGCCTGCGGAAGGGTCAGAGGGGGAGTTTCCCTTCCGGGCAGGCTTTTATACTGATTCAAGGTCACGTGACCTCGTTAAGGGGATCTCAGTCAATCCATCTCATCTACCCACCTTTGACGTAAGCAGGTCCTGAAGCCATGAACCGTGCTGTGTCGTTTAGCATTTTCAGGCATTTTAAAATGCCAGGCACTCCTGGGCATACTTTGAAGAATATCTGGTTTTGTAAGGAAAAGAAACCTCTGTGATAATGCCTCTATCTTTCTCCACTTTGCACGTTTGCTCTTGTGGCGAATTATGTGTAACGTGGTAGTTATTCTTGGAAGGCATTCAAGTGCAGACTTCTACCGCCCTGAGTACATTCACCTCGTTGTGCAAACATCACCATCGTCGGTCTCCCCAGCTTTTCATATTCTGCAACTGAAAGTCCCTATCTATTAAACACCCACTCTTCATTCTTCCCTCCCTGCAGACCCCTCTTCCACGATTCTCCTTTCGATGTCTATGCATGGGACTGCTCTAGGAATCCACAGAGAAGGCATTGTGCGATCTGCGTCCTGCTGGGACTGGCTTCTTTTGCACTGTGTCTTGTGACTCAAATAATTGTTCCTGCCAGGTCCCTTTCGTTGACCCAGTTAGCTCCACTCGGCTCAGTCTCTTAGTCCTGTACTCGGTAGTATGTAGATGACGTGGGACTTTCTTTTTCTAGCCTCATCTCCCTTTGGTTGATATTTGTGTGACTTTCACAACTTCCAGCTAGTGGTCAGGCCCAGGAGACGGTTAGGCACAGGTCTGTGTTCTGTTGATGGGACGGTTGGGAATGGAAATACCCTGTGATCTCATCTGGGTAGTTGCTCATTGATTCAAAGGGACCAGCTTGACCTCCAAAGCGGGTGACTAAGTACAACCGCCAGTAACGTGGGTGGAGTGTCTCCGTTGTTCCATATTATTGGTACCCTGGGGAGTTTCCGCAGTTTGTGTTTTGCAGAGGTTTGCAACCGTATGGACTTTGAAAATTGCATTACATTAATAATTTATGAACTTGGCAAAATGCCCTAGGTCCTGGCTCCGTAGCCACGGCTTGATCCCATCCTCCTGCCCTGGAACCTGGGCAGCAGGGGCCCCGCCCTGATCTCCCACCGCAGCCTTGGGCCTCCTGGTGGCCTCTCCCCACTCCAAGGATGGCGTGCCCCCCGTGATTTTCACACCACTGGCCTGAATTGCCCCTTACCCACCCTCCACGTAATTGGAGTAGCCCTTGCCAATCTCACGACTAGTTTCCCAAGGCAGAATAAACTGCGAACTTTCTGAAAAATAAAGGTATCCATTTCACACCTGGAATTATTCCAATTTGCATAGACTTTTTTGGTTCTGTTCTTTTAATTCTTAATTTGTCAATTGTCTCCTCAGCATTGCAGAGAAAATCCCTTGGGATTTAGAGTGGAATCGATGAGAACTTATACGAGAAAGTGTTTTGGGTTGAATTTCCCCCACTAAGATATGTGTTACCTGCTCCTAATTTATACGGCCGTTTATTTCAATTAGGGGTATTTTATGTTTTTTCATAAAACTCTACAGAGTTCTTCCTAGATTTCATATTTATATCTCTTTCTTTGTGGAAGGAAGGATATTGTCGGTAACCCTTCTCCTCCATCATAATATTTTAGTTTATTGCTGTTAGACGTGAATGCTACCAATATTGAGAGTTGGATTGCCATAGTTGGAGTGTTGGTTGAAAGCAGCTGTTGGTTCCCAGACTTTTTCTCTGATTTTGCTAGGATGTGCCTCCTAGAGCATCGTATCACCAGCCAATACCAAAAAAGATTCAGGTGTAATTTCCAAGAGTACACAGTGCCCTCATTGCTCATGTGTCATGGCCCTGGCAGTGTGTGCAGCACAGTGTGGAGAGGAAGCCAACCCTGGGGTCTCCTTCTCAGTTTCTCTGACTCTGGAGGCAGGAAGTTGACCTGAAAGCATCCTGTTGGGTTGACCAATGTGGAATGTTTCAGTCGACTGTCATTCTTGAAGAGAATCTGCACGTTCTTTGCCCTCCTCAGAGGCTGAGCATGATCTCCAATACTATAATGATTGGGAGTAGCATCATCGTTGGGTCGATGAAACCCATTGTTATCATTGCTATTCACTGTTATTTTTATTATTTTACCTGTTGTCTTTATGGCTTATAGTTCTGGTTATCTTTAGTCGACAATGACTAGCGTTTCTCTGTTTCTCAAGAGTTTCCGATTGACTGAAGATATGCATGCAGGTTCCCAAAGAGACCGCTATAGAGAGTGCAGCTCCCAGACTCTCCCTCTATGGCAAAGAACCTGTCTGTCTGAGGACGTTCCTGAAAAATTTGTTGTTCATCTGGCGGGCGGAGGCCATTGCATGCCAGAAGCAGAGAATCAGGACGGGTGTCCTTGGCTGCCTGAGTCTCTGGACAAATCTCGAACTACGTCCGAGGCCCAGCAGTGGCTTGCAGCTGCCAGAAAGACCAGTGTGGGCGTCCTTAGCGAGCCAGCGCCACCATCCATTTTTCACATGAGCTCAGAGACCCCAGAATGGCTCTTGATGACGTTGAAGGCTAGTGAATGTTGGGCAGGAGCCCCCAGAAGTTTTTCCAAGATGCCCTGGGGGCACCGGAACTGCTCCTGCCAGCCTGGAAAGGCTGCAGAGGAAACTGTCCTCCTCGTGCAGAATTTTGTATTTCCCTTCAAGTGCCCAGGAACTGCCATTGGCCAAAATGATGGTGCGAGGATGGCTTCCTAACTGTGCCTGAGCTGTTGAAAGTCTTCCAGGTCCCAATAGCGGTCTGCCACCAACTCGCCTGTCTCCCCTCAATGTCCTTGCTCTCTCTTCTCGGTTTTCCACGTCTTCCTTCCTGGCGTGGGCTTTAGAGTACTAACTACCAAGGTAGAGCAGAGTTAATTCTTCTAATGAATTGAGGTTCCCAGCTCAATTCCTTGTACCCAGGGAGCCCTAAGGAACATGTGACTGCACACTAGATGCTCAAGCAAGGTCGTCTGAATGTAGTATGGCGTGCTGTTTCCTGAAGGTGGTCCTGCTGAGACCGTATTGCCTCCTGTATTCTTTTCTCAATGTCCTGAGAGTACGCGAGTACTGTAGGCTTTCTGCGAGAACATGGGTGATCTTCACGGAAACCCACTGTGTGTATAACGAGATGATGGTTGGCTGTCAGGGCTTGTGTGTCCTGAGCTTGCTTTCCCAGGCTGAGTGCTAGTGGAAGTGGGTCTTGAAAGAGCAGCATCAGCGTCCCCAGGGAACTTGTGAGAACTAGAAAGAGATAGATCCTTCTTAGACATCCAAACTCTTAATTCCCTGGTGTTGAGCCTTGTACATTGAAGAAATTTCTGTGTGCACGAGACTGGGAAAAGGAGTATTAGCTCAAGTGTTCTCCACTCTGGGCTGCCATTTGAAATCCCCTAGGTCGATATAGGGAATGCAGTCATCTCAGCACTGGCGTGTGGTTGTTCAGTGGTGGGCCTGCGTGAATGGGGTTGTCAGAATCTCTAAGAGAGTTATGGGGCAGGACGGAGGCCGTGAGACCAGACCAGGGCCTAACTGCCGAAAGGAGGGAAGTCTGTCCCGGGTCCCAAGGAGACTGGAGCACTTCAGAAGCTATGGCAGCCTGGGCTATTGCCGAAATGTGCCATCTTGACTTTTCCCTTCTTTGTCGTGACCTTGTGCGTTCAACCAGGGGCTGCTCTCCTTGGAAGGCACAGAATGCTGCTGACTGAAAGAAGCACTCGCCAACGGATCTCCTACAAGGAGGTAGGAGCAGTCATTTGTTCTTCCTATGGAAATGTTCCTTACTGAGGGAGGGGAATTTTCTGGATCCTACTCAGAGCTTTTCCCGAATGAGAAAATGGAGATCACAGGTGACTCAGGTGAAATCTTTGCTCACCACCTCCAGTGGATCTCAAACTTTGCTGCCCACTGTCATCACGTGGGGAGATTTCCAAAGCTCCCAGTGCCCAGGCCGCAATAAACACACCCTCAATTTGTATCTCTTGCAGTAGGCTTCAGGCACAGGTATTTGCTAACCACGCCGCCCTGAGTCCCCTGTGGGCCACCGTGCGAATAAGTCTGCAGGCACGCTTGTCTCACTGAAATCTGCCTAAGATTCCCTGGGGCTCACTGTCAAAATGCATGTAATGATGCCATGGGGCTGAGTGTGCCCGAGAATCTGTGTTTCTAATAAGCCCTAGGTCCTGCCAAACATTGCTTCACCCAGTCACTTTAACTTGGATGAGTCAAAGAAATTTTTAAAATGGTCTGCATGCCTAGAAATCAAAAGTGCGTACCACAGGTCCCCTTTGGGAGAATTTTATTAATAACAAAAGAACATTTTAAAACACAACTTTCTAATGACGTTTAATAACCCAAAGGAACAAAGCCATGAGAATATCCCGCATCAGGATTTCCACAGAAATAACCCCACAGAGTGAAAATATCTCAGCCAGGTCAGGGAAGTCTTTACAATTTGCCACGGACTATTTTGAGCCCTTTACCCATTTTCCCCAAATTCTGAAATCGGAGGAGAGATACAGATCCATTTCCTATTATCTTTTAGTTGAGACCTTACCCTGCAATCGAACTCAGTAGTATCCAATGGATTTCAGTGTCAAACAACTTCCTATTCCAGTTTGATTAGCGCCCTTTGAATCGTCACTTCTGCTTCCATCATGAAAGAGGGCAGTGTTGGCCTGTGTGTGTCCACAAGCATCGTCTGGGCTTCCACCATGTGTAGCCAGAGCAGAGACGGGGAATGGCTGATTCGCGAGAAAAACCTTGCTCCTTGTGACTTCTCCTCCTCACTGGACAGTCAGTTCCAGGTGTCCTGGGGCGGGAGGACGTGTCTTCCTTGGCAGGAGGTGTCTCCCTCCCAGTCACTCTCTTCAGAGGAAGAGGAAACCTGGAGGTCATTCTCCAGGACACTCAGTGGGACTTGGGCACAGTGTCCCTCAGACGTCTCTTGTGTGAGAGGGCTCTGCCCGGGAGGGCTTGGCTTCTGAGCTGGAAGGCAGGAGGGAGCAGTCAGGAGTCTGGAGCTCCACCAGCCATTGTCTAATCTCCTGAAGAGCATTCTCAGGGACTGGCCCGGGACACGGTTCAGTGCTGGGCGATGGGCCACAGTGCAGGGCTGAGCGGTATTCAGGTGAGGTCTGTGGTGTGGAGGCGGGAGGTCAATGCTTTTCGCCTGGGCATGCATCTTTCTGGTCACCTGGCGTCCCACAGTGGGTCTCCGTCCAGTTGTCCGTGGTGGAGGCAGGGGAGTCTGGAAAACCCCCAGATGTGGTCTCTGAGTGCTCTTCTTAGGTGCCTGGAAGGGAGTGAGTCTCGGCTTCTTTGGGAGCATCTGGAAAGCCTGCACTGGGACCTGGGCAGGTCTCTTGCCTGGTGCCTTGCGGCTGATTTTGGCATCCCGGTCCACAGTCGGTCCAGCAGCCTGTGGGCTGGGATAGGAGTTGACATCCAGATACATGGCTTGTGCCTGGGGCTTGAGAGCGTGGCCCAGGCCATGTGTCTTAGAGGGAGCCTGGGGATCTTCCAGGGAGGAAAAATGGGGCTTCTTGTCCCTCAGCGGGACAATGAGGGTAGGATCCGGGGCAAAGTGCTTGAATGCTGCGTGAGGCGTGCCAGGGACAGGCACTTCCTGACCATTCTGAATTCCACGAGGTGAGAAGAGGCTCAGTTCAGGTCTTTGGATGGCAGACACTGCGGGTCCGCTGCACCTCACGTCAGGTGTCTTCGAAGGTGGCCTACATGTGAGACTGAGGCCCAGGGCAGATTTCCTCTCGCCTCTGCAGAGGGGTCTTGGCCTGTTTGCAAGCTGGAAGACAACACAAAGACACACAATGACTACATATTAGAACGTCCTCACCAAGGGAGAGAAGTGAAAACTAACCCAATAAAATATGTGAAAACCAGAACTTGTACCATGAAATTGAATAGTTTGAGATATACAGGTGTTGAGTTTAAAAATGATGAGGGACTCAACCTCAGTGGTGGCCAGGATAAAACCAACTGCACCGTCACCTTGCTACGTGTTTGCAGCAGGTAGGAGAATCGAAAGGTTCTTCCCAGTGTCTCTCTTGAAGGAAGTGGACATGAGCTCTTTCCAAGATTTTTCTAGGGAATGTGCACAGCTCCTGCTGTTTTGGAGGCGGTTACATGAGTAAGGAGTGTTGAGGAACAATTTGGGGGTGTGCACCACCATTGCAAAGCTATCTCTTACATCAAGGATTCCACCTTGTGGAAGCGTCTGATGGAACCGCTTCCACAGCCCCCACCTGCATCTTGGTGACAGACATGCAAGGAGTAGTGCCAAATCCTAAAGAGCAAGAAAAATGAGATCTGGCAAGTACACGAACTGATCACATTGGTTGGCATGGAATTGAAGAGTTCCCTCACACAGAAGGGGGTTGAGGCAGATTGGGCTTCCCCCGAAGAGAACAAGAGGGGGGCCCAGGGAGACTCACCCTCACGTCGTCACAGGACCCTGTCAATTCCTTCCAATTCGTCTGGGGACTCCCTTGAGCTCTCCTGGGAAATCTCTGCAGTAGAGCATTGCTGTGCTGCTCTTGTTGCCTGCAAGCAAAAGCATGTCAAGTGGAAGGCACTCAATTTCCTGTAGCCAGTGGGGACAGATATTCCTGTGCCCCAGGCTCCTTCAGTGTTGTGTTTTGAGACAGGTCGTGAAGCCCCGGGCCTTTGCCTCACCTCAGATTATTCCCCCAACTGCAGAGAACCCTGCAGGTTTTCTCATGAAGTCCTTTCCTTTTCCTCCATTGCCTCTGTCCCTGTCGTGGGCAGAATTCTGAAATGTTCCCCGCCCCCTTGAGTGACTCCTGAGGAGTTGAGTGAGCACCTGAGTGTGGACCCTGGAGGAGAGTGAGCTCCTATCTCGTTCTCTCCACCCCCCTGTCCTGGCCTGGAGGTGGCTGTGCACACTGTGTGGAGCTGGGGAGACACGTGAGTCTCCTTGGATTTCAGCCCAAAGACTGGTTAATGCTCCCAGGTTCCTCACCTTTGTCTTTGCTGCTTCTCTCTCTCTGGCTTCTGCAAGAGCCGTGGGTTTGGCTGCACCTGCAGATTCCCCGGTTTCACGTTCTCCTTGCAACTACTGGAGCCCAAGGGCAGGGGGGCTATGGCCCCTTGCCAACGCTTCATGGGGCACCTGATGCTTCTTCTGTTGTGCCCAAAGGCTCCGCAGTCCTTGCACTTCACCTGTGGGTGGAGGAGGAAATGGTCTCTGAGTCAGCGGGAATCACAAGCACTTTTCCACAGTGAATAGAAGGACAGAGTTTGAGAGGTGAATATTGGTTTTGGAGAGGGGACAGGACATATGGCAGTAGCTGTCAGCACACTGAGCATATTAGGGTGCCTTCCAAAAGCCTCTGCTAGGGAAGGACAGTGGAGGAAGAATTGGAGCTCTCAAGGTGAGCAGATGAGTCATAAGTGAAGAGTGAGATAAAATCCAAGCTAGACACGACAGCAAAGAGGAAGTGAGGTTGTTCCTACGAGTCTGTGAAT
This sequence comes from Ceratotherium simum simum, assembly GCF_057802395.1. NCBI lineage: Eukaryota > Metazoa > Chordata > Mammalia > Perissodactyla > Rhinocerotidae > Ceratotherium > Ceratotherium simum. The sequence continues at coordinate 7,929,289 of NC_141927.1, forward strand.
GGGCCTGTGCCTGGTGATGTGGTCCTAAGGCAAGAAATCGTCACATGGGAAAGGACAACGGAGTGATGGACACAGAAGTGGCCATGTTCAACCCCTGCCTCCTCTGGATTCCACGCACATCGCTGGTGCCCCACAGACCCAAGCCTCCTCGCTTACCCTGGGATCCTCCTCCTCTGGTGGGGGAGGCTTCTTTGCTGCCGGTCCCTTCACTTGCTTCTTGCCGTTCTGGGCATTAGAGAGTCTGGAGGGCCCGTGCTGGTTGGAACGGCCCTCCATCTGCCTCACCTCCTTGGATTGTCACCTCAGTGTTTCTGGGGACTTGATGTTCGGATTTCCTGAATCAAAAGCAGAAGAAAACTTTCAGATTGACACAGAGGCTAAAGTCTCTCATGCACCTTCTTCTCCAAGTGGGGATGAAGGGACCTCATGACCACTCAGTCAAAACACATTTCTCACGAGGTGATGTCTCCCTCCCAGCGATTTTGTCCTTCTCCCCGACTCCCTCGCCCGACAATAGAACTCTGCCCAAGACCAGACACGGGAATCCTCCTTTGTGAATTTGCATTTTCGTCCTTGAAAGAGTGATTTGAGAGACGTTGGTGAAGTCTATCACAACGCACTCTATTTGGACAAAGAAAGACAAAATTTCCCCAGGTGTACACAATAACCCATGCCGCGGGAATGCGGCAATGAATGCCGGGACACACGTCTTGGAAAGTCCAAAGCAAAGTAAGCTTTCCTCTCAAAAACTGGAAATTCCTCTTTGACACGAGAGGAGGCACGTTTCAAATTCCAATTCACATAGGAAAAATGTTTTCTCCTCTACTGGCCTAGAGGCCTGCCAGGGTCAGCCGGGACAGAAGTGTTTTGTTTTGTTTGTCATCCTCATGACCCAATTTTAACTACTTTCCAAGAAATGTCAACTGAATATGTTTGAACTAAGTGCCAGCTAATCAATTCTCTAGGCTTTGAGGCCCATAGCCAAAGGCAGCGAGTTTCCATTCTTGCTCACTCACTGCCCCATGCACATCAGGGACTGGGGTCTATTTCCTCTGGAATTTGAACTTTGTCTGATAATGAGCATTGAAAAGGATATATCTCATGGATCTCTTTCTCAAAATTCCTGTGCAAATTAAAGAATCAATACCCGTGTGCCTCAAGCCACATCGCTCCCTCTTTTTCCTACTGTCCTCCCTCTCAGAGGGATCGTCAGAGGGGGCAGTTTGCAATGGAAACCCACCTGAAATCCAGTAGTGATCCTCCGGTCTGATTCTCTACAGCTGGGTGCAGGAACAGCTCCCCTGGATGGGATGCAGCTTCCAAGGTGCCTGCAGAAGGGTCAGAGGGGGAGTTTCCCTTCCGGGCAGGCTTTTATACTGATTCAAGGTCACGTGACCTCGTTAAGGGGATGTCAGTCAATCCATCTCATCTACCCACCTTTGAAGTAAGCAGGTCCTGAAGCCATGAACCGTCTTGTGTCGTTTAGCATTTTCAGGCATTTTAAAATGCCAGGCAGTCCTGGGCATACTTTGAAGAATATCTGTTTTCTGTAAGGAAAAGAAACATCTGTGCTAATGCCTCTATCTTTCTCCACTTTGCACGTTTGCTCTTGTGGCGAATTATGTGTAACGTGGTAGTTATTCTTGGAAGGCATTTAAGTGCAGACTTCTACTGCCCTGAGTGCATTCACCTCGTTGTGCAAACATCACCATCGTCGGTCTCCCCAGCTTTTCATATTCTGCAACTGAAAGTCCCTATCTATGTAACACCCACTCTTCATTCTTCCCTCCCTGCAGACTCCTCTTCCACCATTCTCCTTTCCATGTCTATGCATTGGACTGCTCTAGGAATCCACAGAGAAGGCATTGTGTGATATGCGTCCTGCTGGGACTGGCTTCTTTGGCACTGTGTCTTGTGACTCAAATAATTGTTCCTGGCAGGTCCCTTTGCTTGACCCAGGCAGCTCCACACGGCTCAGTCTCTTAGTCCTGAACTCGGTAGTATGTAGATGATGTGGGAGTTTCTTTTTTTGCCTCATCTCCCATTGGTTGATATTTGTGTGACTTTCACAAATTCACGCTAGCGGTCAGGGCCCCGAGACGGTTAGGCACAGGTCTGTGTTTTGACGATGGGATGGTTGAGAATGGAAATGCCCTGTGATCTCATCTGGGCAGTTGCTCCTTGATTCAAAAGGACCAGCTTGACTTCCAAAGCGGGTCGCTAAGTACAACCACCAGTAACGTGGGTGGAGTGTCTCCGTAGTTCCATATTATTGGCACCCTGGGGAGTTTCCACAGTTTGTGGTTTGCAGAGGTTTGCAACCGTATGGACTTTGAAAATTGCATTTCATTAATAATTTATGAACTTGGCAAAATGCCCTAGGTCCTGGCTCCGTAGCCACGGCTTGATCCCATCCTCCTGCCCTGGAAGCTGGGCAGCAAGGGCCACGTTCTGATCTCCCACTGCAGCCTTGAGCCTCCTGGTGGCCTCTCCTCGCTCCAAGGATGGCGTGCCCCCCGTGATTCTCACACCACTGTCCTGAATTGCCCCTTACTCACCCTCCACGTAATTGGAGTAGCACTTGCCAGTCTCACGACTAGCTTCCCAAGGCAGAATAAACTGCGTACTTTCTGAAAAATAAAGATATCCATTTCACACCTGGAATTATTCCAATTTGCATAGACTCTTTTTGGTTTTGTTCTTTTAATTCTTATTTTTTCAATTGTCTCCTCAGCATTGCAGAGAAAATCCATTGTGATTTCTAGTGGAATCGATAAGAACTTATACGAGAAAGTGTTTTGTGTTGAATTTCCCCAACTGAGATATGTGTTAAGTGCTCCTAATTTATATGGCCGTTTATTTCAATTAGGGGTATTTTATGTTTGTTCATGAAACTCTACAGAGTTTTTCCTAGATTTCATATTTATATCTCTTTCTTTTCGGAAGGAAGGATATTGTCGGTAACCCTTCTCCTCCATCGTAGTATTGTAGTTTATTGCTGTTAGACGTGAATGCTACCAATTTTGGAAGTTGGATTGCCGTAGTTGGAGTGTTGGTTGAAAGCAGCTGTTCGTTCCCAGACTTTTTCTTTGATTTTGCTAGGATGTGCCTCCTAGAGCATCGTATCACCAGCCAATACCAAAAAAGTTTCAGGTGTAATTTCCAAGAGTACACAGTGCCCTCATTGCTCATGTGTCATGGCCCTGGCAGTGTGTACAGCACAGTGTGGAATGGAAGCAAACCCTGGGGGCTCCTTATCAGTTTCTCTGACTTTGGAGGCAGGAAGTTGACCTGAAAGCATCCTGTTGGGTATACCAATGTGGAATGTTTCAGTCGACTGTAATTCTTGAAGAGAATCTGCACGTTCTTTGCCCTCCTCAGAGGCTGAGCATGATCTCCAATACTATACTGATTGGGAGTAGCATCATCGTTGGGTCGATGAAACCCATTGTTATCATTGCTATTCACTGTTATTTTTATTATTTTACCTGTTGTCTTTATGGCTTATAGTTCTGGTTATCTTTAGTCGACAATGAGTACTATTTCTCTGTTTCTCAAGAGTTTCCGATTGACTGAAGATATGCATGCAGGTTCCCAAAGAGACTGCTATAGAGAGTGCAGCTCCCAGACTCTCCCTCTATGGCAAAGAACCTGTCTGTCTGAGGACGTTCCTGAAAAATTTGTTGTTCATCTGGCGGGCCGGGGGCCATTGCCTGCCAGAAGCAGAGAATCAGGACGGGTGTCCTTGGCTGCCTGAGTCTCTGGACAAATCTCGAACTACATCCGAGGCCCAGCAGTGGCTTGCAGCTGCCAGAACGACCAGTGTGGGCCTCCTTAGCGAGCCAGCGCCACCATCAATTTATCACTTGAGCTCAGGGACCCCAGAATGCCTCTTGATGACATTGAAGGCTAGTGAATGTTGGGCAGGAGCCCCCAGAATTTTTTCCAAGATGCCCTGGGGGCACCAGAACTGCTCCTGCCAGCCTGGAAAGGCTGCAGAGGAAACCGTCCTCCTCGTGCAGAATTTTGTATTTCCCTTCAAGTGCCCAGGAACTGCCATTGGCCAAAATGATGGTGCGAGGATGGCCCCTAACTGTGCCTGAGCTGTTGAAAGTCTTCCAGGTCCCAAAAGCGGTCTGCCACCAATTCACCTGTCTCCCCTCAATGTCCTTGCTCCCTCTTCTCGCTTTTCCTCGTCTTCCTTCTTGGCATGGGCTTTAGAGTACTAACTACCAAGGTAGAGCAGAGTTAATTCTTCTAATGAATTGAGGTTCCCAGCTCAATTCCTTGTACCCAGGGAGCCCTAAGGAACATGTGACTGCACACTAGATGCTCAAGCAAGGTCGTGTGAATGTAGTATGGCGTGCTGTTTCCTGAAGGAGGTCCTGCTGAGACCCTATTGCCTCCTGTATTCTTCTCTCAATGTCCTGAGAGTACGCGAGTACTGTAGGCTTTCTGTGAGACCATTGGTGGTCTTCACGGAAACCCACTATGTTTGTAACGAGATGATGGTTGGCTGTCAGGGCTTGTGTGTCCTGTGCTTGCTTTCCCAGGCTGAGTGCTAGTGGAAGTGGGTCTTGAAAGAGCAGCATCAGCGTCCCCAGGGAACTTGTGAGAAATAGAAACAGACGGATCCTTCCTAGACATCCAAACTCCTAATTCCTTGGTGTTGTGCCTTGTACATTGAAGAAATTTCTTTGTGCACGAGACTGTGAAAACTAGTATTAGCTAAAGTGTTCTCCACTCTGGGCTGCCATTTGAAATCCCCTAGGTCGATATAGGGAATGCAGTCATCTCAGCACTGGTGTATGGTTGTTCTGTGGTGTCCCTTGCATGAATGGGGTTGTCAGAATCTCTAAGAGAGTTATGGGGCAGGATGGAGGCCCTGAACCCAGGGCCTAGGTGCCAATGGAAGCAACTCTGTCCCGTGTCCCAATGAGAATGGACCATTTCAGAAGCTTTGGCAGTCTGGGGTCTTGCCCAAATGTGCTGTTTTGACTTTTCCCTTCTTTTCATTACCTTGTGCGCTCCACCAGGGTCTGCCCTCCTCAGGAGGCACAGAATCCTGCAGACTGAGTGAAGCACTATCCAATGGATTTCCTACAGGGAGGTAGGAGCAGTCATTTGTTCTTCCTATTTAAATGTTCCTTACTGAGTCTTGGGATTTTTCTTGATCCTACTCAGAGCTTTTCCCAAATTAGAAAATGGAGATTACAGTTGACTTAGGTGAAATCTTTGTCACCACCTCCTGTGGATCTAAAACTTTGCTGCCCTTTGGCATCATGTAGGCAGATTTCAAATGCTCCCAGTACCCAGACCACAGTAATGACACCCTCAAGTGGTATCTCTTTCACTAGGTTTAGGCACATGTACTTACTAAAACCCCCCACCTGAGTCCCTTGTGCACCAATGTGTGACTAAGTCTGCAGGCTCGCTTATCTCACTGAAATCTTCCTAAGATTCACTCTAGCTCACTGTCAAAATGCACGTTATAATGCCGTGGGGCTTAGTGTCCCTGAGAATCTGTTTTTCTAATAAGCCCTGGGTCCTGCCAAACATTGCTTCACCCAGTCACTTTAACCTGGATGTGACGAACAGATTTTTTAAATGGTCTGCATGCTTAGAAATCAAAATTGCTTACTTAGGTCACGTTTGGGAGAATTCTATTAATATCAAAAGAACTTTTTTTTACCCTCTTTTTCTTTTTAATTTTTTTTTTATTGCAGTAACATTGGTTTATAACATTGTATAACTTTCAGGTGTACATCATTATACTTCTATTTCTGCATAGATTACATCATGTTCACCTGCCAAATACTAATTACAACCCTTCACCTCACAATTGTGCAGAATTATCCCTTTCACCCTCTTCCCTGCCCCTTTCCCCTCAGGTAACCACCAATCCAATCTCTCTCTCTATGTGTCTGTGTTTTGTTGTTATTATCTACTACTTAATGAGGGAAAAGCTACGGTATTTGACTTTCTCCCTGTGACTTATTTCACTTTGCATAATACCCTCACTGTCCATCCATGTTGTCACAAATGACTGGATTTCATCGTTTATCATGGCTGAGTAGTATTCCATTGTGTATATATACCACATCTTCTTTATCAATTCGTCCATTTATGGGCACTTAGGTTGCTTCCAAGTCTTGGCTCTTGTGAATAACGCTGCAGTGATCACAGGGGTGCATATATCTTTATGCATTGGTGTTTTCAATTTCTTTGGATAAATATCCAGCAGTGGAATAGCTGTATCATATGTTAGTTCTATTCTTAACTTTTGGGGGAATTTCCATACTGTTGTCCATAGTGGCTGAACCAGTTTTTACTCCCACCAGCAGTGTATGAGAGTTCCTGTCTCTCCACATCCTCTCCAACATTTGTCCTTTCCTGTCTTGTTAATTATAGCCATTTTGACGGGCGTGAGGCGATACCTCATTGTAGTTTTTATTTTCATTTCCTTATTAGTTAATTATTTTGAACATCTTTTCATGTGTCTGTTGGCAATCTGTATATCTTCTTTGGAGAAATGTCTGTTTAGGTCTTTTGCCCATTTTATAATTGGGTTGTTATTTTTTTGTTGTTGAGCTGCCTGTGTGCTTTATATATTTTCGAGATTAAGCCCTTATCAGATGTATGGTTTGCAAATAACTTCTCCCAATTGTTAGGTTGTCTTTTGGTTTTGTTGATGGTTTCCTTTGCTGTGCAGAAGATTTTTGGTTTGATGTAGTCCCATATGTTTATTTTTTTATTGTTTCTCTTGCCCAGTCAGACATGGTGCTTGAAAATGTGTTGCTAAGACCGATGTTAAAGAGCTTACTTCCTATGTTTTCTTCTAGAAGTTTCATAGTTTCAGGTCTTACATTCAAGTCTTTAATCCATATGGAATTAATTTTTGTGTATGGTGGAAGGTATGGGTCTACTTTCATTTTTTTGCATGTGGCTATCCAGTTTTCCCAACACCATTTGTTGAAGAGACTTTCTTTTCTCCATTGTATGTTCTTGGGTCCTTTGTCAAAGATTAGCTGTCCATAGATGTGTGGGTTGATTTCTGGGCTTTCAATTCTATTCCATTGACCTGTGTGTCTGTTTTTGTGCCAGTACCATGCTGCTTTGGTTACTATAGCTTTGTAGTATATTTTGAAATCAGGGAGTGTGACACCTCCAGCTCTGTTCTTTTTTCTCAGGATTCCTTTAGCTATTCATGGGCTTTTGTTGTTCCGTATAAGTTTTAGGATTCTTTGTTCTATTTCTGTGAAAAATGTTGTTGGAACTTTGATAGGGATTGCATTGAATCTATAGATTACTTTAGGAAGTATAGAAATATTAACTATGTTAATTCTTCCAATCCAAGAGCATGGAATATCGTTCCATTTCTTTGTGTCTGCTTCAGTTTCTCTAAGCAATGTTTTCTAGTTTTTGGTGTAGAGATCTTTCACCTCTTTGGTTAAGTTTATTCCTAGGTATTTTATTCTTTTTATTTCAATTGGAAGTGAGATTGTATTCTTAATTTCTATTTCTACTACTTCGTTGTCAGTGTATAGAAATGCAACTGATTTTTGTATGTTGATTTTGTACCATGCAACTTTACCGTATTCGTTTATTACTTCTAAAAGTTTTTGGTTGATTCTTTTGGGTTTTCTATATATAAAATCATGTCATCTGCAAATAGTGACAGTTTCACTTCTTCCTTTCCCATTTGGATCCCTTTTATTTTTTCTCTTGCCTGATTGCTCTGGCTAGGACTTCCAGTACTATGTTAACTAGGAGTGGTGACAGTGGGCATCCTTGTCTGGTTCCTGTTCTTAGAGTTATAGCTTTCAATCTTTCACCATTGAGGGTGATATTAGCTGTGGGTTTCTCACATATGGCCTTTATTATGTTGAGGTACTTTCCTTCTATCCCCCTTTTATTCAGAATTTTTCTCATAAGTGGATGCTGTATCTTGTCAAATGCTTTCTCTGCATCTATTGAGATGATCATGTGAGTTTTATTCTTCATTTTATTAATGTGGTGTATTACATTGATTGATTTGCGAATGTTGAACCATCCCTGCATACCTGGAATAAATCCCACTTGATCATGGTGTATAATCTTTTTAATGTATTGTTGTATGTGATTTGCTAGTATTTTGTTGAGGATTTTTGCATCTATGTTCATTAGTACTATTGGCCTCTAATTTTCTTTTTTGTGTTGTCCTTGTCTGGTTTTGGTATCAGGGTAATGTCAGCTTCGTAGAATGAGTTAGGGAGCTTCCCTCCCCTCCTCAATTTTTTGGAAGAATTTGAGAAGGCCCGGTATTAAGTTTTTTGAATGCTTGGTAAAATTCACCAGGGAAGCAGTCTGATCCTGGACTTTTATTTTTAGTGAGGTTTTTGATTACTGTTTTGATCTCCTTACTGGTGATTGGTCTATTCAAATTCTTTATTTCTTCTTGATCCAGTTTTGGAAGGTTGCATGATTCTAAGAATTTATCCATTTCTTCCAGATTGTCGAATTGGTTGGCATATAGCTTTTCATAGTATTCTCTTGTAATCTTTTATATTTCTGAGGTGTCTGTTGTCATTTCTCCTCTTTCATTTCTGATTTTACTCATTTGTGCCTTCTCTCTTTTTTTCTTGGTGAGTCAAGCTAAAGGTTTGTCAATTTTGTTTAGCTTTTCAAAGAACCAGCGCTTGGTTTTATTATTTTTTTCTATTGTTTTATTTAATCTCTATTTCATTTATTTCTGCTCTGATTTTTAATATTTCCCTTCTTCTACTGTTTTTGGGCTTTGTTTATTCTCCTTTTTCCAGTTACTTTAGGTACATCGTTAGATTGTTTATTTGAGATTTTTCTTGTTTGTTGAGATAGGCCTGTATTGCTATAGACTTCCCTCTTAGAATGGCTTTTCCTGTATCCCATAAATTCTGGCATGTTGTATTTTCATTTTCATTTGTCTCCAGGTATTTTTTGATTTCTCCTTTGATTTCCTCATTGACCCAATCATTGTTCAGCAGCATTTTGTTTAATCTCCACATATTTGTGGCTGTTCTGATTTTCTTCCTATAGTTGATTTCTAGTTTCATACCATTGTGGTCTGGAAAGTTGCTTGGTATTGTTTCAATCTTCTTAAATTTATGGACACTTGTTTTGTGGCCTAATACGTGATCAGTCCTGGAGAATGTTCCATGTGCATTTGACAAGAACATGTATTCTTTGGTTTTTGGATGGAATGCTTTGTATATATCTAATAGGTCCATCTGTTGTAGTGTGTCACTTAAGGCCAATGTTTCTTTATTGATCTTCTGTTTGGATGATCTATCCATTGGTGTAAGTGGAGTGTTAAAGTCCCCTACTATTATTGTGTTACTGTAGATTTCTCTTTTCATGTCTGTTAATAAGTGCTTTATATATTTAGGTGCACCTACATTGGGTGCATAGATATTTACAAGTGTTATATCCTCTTGTTGGATTGTTCCCTTGATCATTATGTAATGCCCTTCCTTGTCTATTTTGAAAGTTTTTGTTTTAAAGTCTATTTTGTCTGATATGAGTATTGCTGCCCCAGCTTTCTTTTCATTGCCATTTGCATGGAGTATCTTTTTCCATCCATTCATTTTCATTTTGTGTGTGTCTTTAGGTGTGAAGTGTGTCTCTTGTATGCAGCATATATATGGGTCTTGTTATTTTATCCAATGAGCCACCCTATGCCTTTTAATTGGAGCATTTAGTCCATTGACGTCTCAAGTAGCTATTGATAGGTATGTACTTACTGCCATTTTTTAACTTTTTTTCTCAGTGTTTGAGTAGTCCTTCTCTGTTCTTTTCTCCTTCTATACCAATTGATGGTCTCTTAAGTTTGACCTCTGTCTGAAAGCTCTATTCTTTAACTCCCCTTCTCTCTCATTTTATGTTTTTGATATCATATCTAACCTTTTGTTTTGTGCATTTGTATCCATTACCCTCTTATCATGGAAATAGATAACTTTTCCTATTTGCAGTCTACTTTTATCCCCTTAAATCAGTGCCTTTAACATTTCTTGTAGCACTGGTTTCTTCTTGACAAACTTCTTTAATTTTTGCCTGTCTGGGAAATTTTTGACCTCTCCTTCCATTTTGAATGATAACCTTGCTGGATTGAGTATTCTTGGTTGTAAGTTTTTTCCTTTTAGCACTTTAAATATATCATGCCACTCTCTTCTAGCCTGTAAGGTTTCCACTGAGAAGTCGGCATATAGCCTAATGGGGTTTGCTTTGTATGTAACTTGACTTTCTCTTGCAGCATTTAGGATTCTCTCTTTATCTTTAATTCTGGACATTTTGATTATGACGTGTCTTGGTGTGGGCCTCTTTGGGTTTATTATATTTGGGGTTTTCTGTGCTTCCTGTAGCTGGCTGTCTGTTTCCTTCCTTAGGTTAGGGATATTTTCATCTATTATTTCTTGAAATATATTCTCTGCCACTTTGTCTCGCTCTTCTCCTTTCGAGAAACCTAAAACACGGATATTAGCGTGTATAATGTTGTCCCAGAGATCCCTTAGACTGTCCTCACTCTTTTTAATTCTTTTCTCTTTTACATGTTCAGCTTGGGTAATTTCTTCTAGTCTTTCGTCCAGCTCACAGATCCGTTCTTCTGTATCCTCTACTCTGCTTTTGAGTCCCTCTAGTGAATTTTTCATTTCCAGTATTGTATTCTTCATTTATGATTGGTTCTTTTTTATATCTTCCATTTCTTTGTTGACTTTCTCACTGAGTTCATCTATTCTTCTCCCCAGATCAGTGAGCATGCTTAACATGCTTTGTTTGAACTCTCTTCTCGGTAGGTTGCTCATTTCTATTTCACTTAGTTCCTTTTTGGGGGTTTTGTCCTGTTCCCTTACTTGGAATGTATTCCTTTGCTTCCTCATTTTGCCTCGTTCCCTATGCTTGTGTCTACGTATTAGGTAGGTCATCTACGTCTTCTGCTCTTGGATAGGTGACCTTATATGAGTGATGCCTTAGGAGGCCTGCAGTGTGCTTCCCTCAGTTCTCAAAATTCCAGGTGTTATCCCTATGTGGGCTATGTGTGTCCTGTTGTGGCCTATTTGCTTTCCCTGTATGTGTCCAGGGAGGCCAAGTTATGCTCCTGGCCAGCTGTTGTAATGCTCAGCTGCTTGTAGTTGTTGTGTGCCCTTCAATCTCTTTATCAGGTGTGGCTAGCCCAGGCACAGTTGGCTGAAAGTTCTAATACCACGTTTGTGTTGCAGTATTTCTTTTAAGTGAGTAGGCCCCCATCGTGACAGGTTGTTAGGCTCAGGGCCTTTCAATTGCTGTAAGCCTCCAGCCTTTAGGTCTCGTGTTAGCTTTCTGAGAATTGCAGCTGGGTGGGGCTGGCCTCAGGCACGGGAACACCCAATTTTTCAGGCTTTGGAAGGTGGAGCAAACCCCCTATGTGAGTCTTTGAGAAGCACAAGTCTTCTGCAGCTGACACGCCCTGCCACCCACAGGCCTACACACACAGTCAACAAGGTCCTGCCCCATGTGCTTGCCCTGACCTCCTGAAATGGACCCAGTGTCTCCACAGTGGGACCCCCACACACTCCCACTCCACCCCACACTCTCCACCCACTCCTTGTGCACACCCTGCCCCACTGAAGTGGACTCAGTTGCCAGGCTGCAGAGAATCCAGTCACCAATCTATGCAGGCCCAGAAGTTGCTTGAGGGCTTGTTGTTGCATGGGGCCATTCTCTAGTGTACTCTGCCTGCCCTGGCTGAGCTGGATTAAATAGTGCTCTTGTGGGTGGGGCAGACCTGGCCTAGCAGGCCCCAGGGACAACTCCAATGTCTTCTGTGTCAGCATGCCCACACTAGGCCACGACAATGGCCGCCACCAATGTCCCAGTCCCTGGAGAGGTCTTATCTCTCACTGCAATGCACTCAGAGTCTATCAGGTGAGTCTCTTTTCACCAAAGCACTTTTCTTTTTGGTGATTTTCGATTGGCTTCTGAAACGGGTGAGTTTGTGTGTGGGCCCTTTAACAGCCGGTTTTAATTTCTTTTCTGGAGTACTCCCCAATGTTTTAGTAGCAGGAAATGTCAGATATTATGGCACTCATCTTGATTGTGCTGGGTCCACAAAGTGCCTACAGTCGTGGCGCTCCCTGGCTCAGGGCCCCGCTCATCCAGGGAGGGCTGCATACCTTTTGGCTGCTCCCGGGTTGCCATGAAGCTGGTGGCACGTGAAGGCATTGTTTTTCCACTCCAGAAGGGAGTCTCTGCCTTTTTCATCTCAGTTAGTATTGTCCTTTGTTGCAGGAGTTCCTCTTAACCAGCTTTCAGTTCTGTCTCAGATGTAATTTTTCCACGGGTACTTGTAAATTGGCTGTGTCCTTGGGACAAGGTGAGTTGAGAGTCTACTTTCTCTACCATCTTGACTTCTCTCACCAAAAGAACATTTTAAAACCCAACTTTCTAATGATATTTAATAACCCAAAGGAACAAAGCCATGAGAATATCCTCCATCAGCATTTCCATGGAAATAACCCCAGAGAATCACAATATCTCATGCCAGTTCAGGGATATCTTTACAATTTGCCAAGGACATCTTTGAGCCCTTTACCCATTTTCCTCAAATTCACAAATCGGAGGAGAAATACAGATTAATTTCCTAGTTTCCTATTATCTTTTAGTTGAGACCTTACCCCGGCAATTGGACACAGTACCATAAAATGGATTTCAGTGCAAAACAACTTCCTATTCCAGTTTGATTAGCACCCTTTGAATCGTCACTTCTGCTTCCATCATGAAAGAGGGCAGTGTTTGCCTGTGTATGTCTGCAAGAACCATCTGGGGTTACACCATGTGTACCCAGAGCATGGATGGGGAATGGCTGATTTCCCAGAAAAACCGTGCTCCTTATGAATTCTCCTCCTCACTCAACAGTCACCTCCAGGTCTCCTGAGGCAGGAGGACACATCTTCCCTGTCGGGAGGTGTCTCCCTCTCAATCACTCTCTTCAGAGGAAGAGGAAACCTGGAGGTCATTATTGAGGACACTCAGTGGGACACGGACAGTGTCCCTCAGACGTCTCTAGTGTGGTTGGGCTCTACCCAGCAGGGATTGTCTTCTCAGTTGGAAGGCAGGAGGGAGCAGTCTGGAATCTGGAGCTCCACCAGCCCTTGGCTAATCTCCTGAAGACCATTCTGAGGGGCTGGCCTGGAACACGGTTGAGTACTGCACAAGGGGCCACAGTGTAGGGCTGGGCGGTATTCAGGTGAGGTCTGTTTCATGGAGGCTGGAGGTAAATCCTTTGTTCCTGGGCAGGCATCTTTCTGGTAACCTCGGGTACCACTGTAGGTCTACATCCAATTGTCCATGGTGGAGGCTGGGGTGTCTGGAAAACACCCAGATGTGATCTCTGGGTGCTCTTCTGATGGTTCTGGAAGGGAATGAATCTGGGTTTCTTTGGGAGGGTCTCGAAAGTCTGAATCAGGACCTGGGCAGGTCTCTTGCCTGGTGCCTTGATGCTGATTTTGGCCTCCCGGTCCACAGTAGGTCCAGCAGCCTGTGGGCTAGGATAGGAGTTGACATCCAGATACATGGCTTGTGCCTGGGGGTTGTTATGAGAAGTTTGGAGATTCGATCGGAGATGTAAAAGACATTTTCCCCTCCAAACAAATGGACTGAAGTTATATTTTATTATATAGAGGCTAGTAAAGGCGATAGTCTGCAAACAGATCCGAATAGGTCAAATATTAAGAGGAAAAAATCATCGGCTTGACTGGAAAAGGAAAACATCCACATTGGGTGAAGAGAAATGACACAAATCAACTGGAAAGAAAAACAGCAGGTTGACCGAAAAGAGAACATATTAGATTAATTATTTTATATCAAATTAATTACTTCATATTAAATCAATTACTCAAAATATCCAATCCCCATTGCCGGGAGAGTCCTGTCAATCGACGTGGCTGGGCAAGGATCACACGTCCTGGGCATGGTGTCACTTCCAGAGGTGACCTCTCACCAGGTCTCAGTTTCCAGCAGTTTATATAAGCAGTTACAGAGTTTACAGAGCAAGCATCTAGTGTTTCCCTGCACAAAATGGTTATCAATGGTGTACGTGTACTGAGCCCCTTGGCTAAAGTCCCAGCCCAGTATTTGTGTACGTGCATTGTTTTTTTTGGTTATCATCTTAGCCCGTCATAGATGGTGAGTCCATCCCGTGTTACGACGCTCCAAGAGCCTTGAAATGTTACAACCTGTAACTCTTTCCATGGGAGAAAGCCCAGTTTCTGGGAAAAGGCCTGTTTCCACCACACAGAAAGCAGCTTTGTATTTCTTTGTGTGCTGGTGGCTATCGGTCAATGGAGCAGCCAAACAAGACTGAACTCATGTCAAGATATTTTTGGCCGTGGCCATCTCCCTTAACCATAAGACATCATATGCATAGACAATGAACTTCGCACACAAGTACATAAGGCACATCCAAGAATCCAACATCCAATGACTATAATAAGTATAAAACTATCTCGCAATAAATGACCCAAAACCCAAGGTCACCAATCAAATAACCCCTTAGGATATGAAATGTTATTAACTTGATTTTGCAAATCATGTACAGCATCAACGATAACGTTAGATAAGGTAACACTTAGGCCTAACAAATTAGCTTGCCGAAGTCCAGAAGGATTATTACTGTTCTTTGAGACAAAAAGCAGTTTTATTAAGAACTGTATGAGCTAAATGTAACCATAGATTAGTGTTTATAAGAGGAGTGGTGGCATTAGGAAGGATGCTAGTAAATCGGGTTTCTTTAAGAAATGGGGAATCTGGATTTCCCTTCTTCCATTTAATGCAAGAATACCAGCCGCCATCACGGAGGGTAACAGAAGGCCGGGCAATGGAGAAATTATAACTAGTTTTGCATGACTGATCAGATATAGGCTTATACAACAAGATTGCTTGATGTTTCTGAGACCAAATTTCTCGGCCACTTATACTCCAGGTTATAGGTCCCACTGGTGTAGAGCAGTTGGTCCAGCAGTGCAGGGTCAAAGGTTGTCCTACAGAGACGTTAGTTGGTGTGTAGGTCTGTAGCAGACATGGGGTTGTGGCATAGCATAGAGAGCACAGCAGGAATATCTATTCACGTAAAGAAACAGAATTTTTAGGAACATGATATAATTGTTTATTTTCTGGATACATAACTATGAGTGTTGCAGTGGGCCCTTGGGCCACTACTTCTGCGGCACTGGGAGATGCACACTTGTTTTATGCAATAGAGAGAACACCTTTGGGCTAGGTTTGGCCCAATCTTGAATATACCATTTCTATTTGATGATATTAAATTTTTGTTTATGTCCAATTTTATGAGTAACAGGAGTGCTATGAATCCATTGCATGATGGGTATTTGGGGTGGCATAATTACCTCATGTCCCAGGGTAAGGCTTTCTGAGTCTATTAGAGCCCAATAGCAGGCTAACAACTGTTTTTTAAAAGGACTATATCTTTCACTGGAACAGGGAAGCGTGCAACTCCAAAGTCCCAGAGGATAATGTCGGCGCCTTGTTTTTGTCATAAACTCCAGCTGGCATATTGATCAATGACATCTACCTGTAATTCAATGGGTCCTGGTTTAATTGGCCGTAGATCTAAAGCAGTCTGAATAGCATGCTTGGCTGCTTCAAAAGCTTCTTTTTGTTTCATTCCCCATTTAAATTTATATTTTTTCCTCGTAACTTTATATAAAGGTGCAAGGAGCCGACTTCAATGTGGAATATGTGCACTCCAAAATTCAAATAATCCAATAAATTTTTGTGCTTCCTTTTTGTTACGAGGTGCTGCAAATTTTAATATCTTTTGTCTGGCTTTAGGTAAAATTTCTTGTTTTCCATTATTCCAAAGTATTTCCAAAAATTTAACACTCGAACTTGGGCTCTGAATTTTAGCTGGATTAGTTTTCCATCCATCCTCCTCAAGTGTGTCCATTACTTTTTCTAACTGTTGTTGTACTCTTTCTTTTTCATTTCCTTGGATCATAATATCATCTACATAATGAATTATTTGGACAGCATCAGAAGCAGGTACCTTTGCCACGATTTCAGCAACCTGTCGATGGCAGATAGTGGGCCTATGCACATATCCCTGAAGAAGTCTACTAAAGGTATATTGTTGTCCCAGCCACGTGAAAGCAAACTGTTTTTGGACACTATTAGGTATAGGCCTCGTGAAAAAGGCATTAGCCAAGTCTATGACTGCATGCCAAGTGCCTGGATAACATTGCAGTTTTCCTATAAGAGTAATCAAATCAGGGACAGCAGCATGAATGGCCAGAGTCACTTTGTTTAGCTCTCTGTAATCTACAGTCATTCTTCATGTCCCATCACCTTTTTTAACAGGCCAGATAGGATTATTTGAGGCTGTGGTTGCTCTGTGAAGGACTTTTACAGCCAAATAATCTTCTATGGTCTCAGATATTTCTTGTTGTCCTCCAGGGATGCGATATTGTCTTTGGTTGACCACTTGCGTGGCAGGTGGAATTTCTACTTCATGATGAAAACACCCAACAATTACAGCATTAATATGAAATGGCAAACTCTAATAGCAAATTGGTATCGTCCATCAACCAAATTTAATGTCAATCCTTTTAGAATATAAATCCCAATTATATATTCTGGTATGGGGACAATCATGACTAGATATGTGCGCCGGAGTAGTTGCCCAATTTGGATAGAAAGATTAGTGGTAAACGCCTGGATTTCTTTTCCTCCCAATCCAGTTATCAGAATTGATGTACCTTGAAACTTAGTTGGATTCCCATAGTTAAGGGTGGCCTCTGCCCCTGTATCTACAAGTGCCTGCACACTAGTTGTAGATCCATTCTTCCAAAATATTTTAATTGGTAAATGTGGTCTAAGATCTTTTCTTATAGTGGCACTAATCGATACAGAGGTTTGGCCTTCCCTTCAATCACGTAAGTCAGCAAAAAGAGGATCCGAGGGAGGAGGCGGTGCACTAGGTGCAGTAGGCACTGGGTTGGAAGCATTCTCTATACTGTCCCCTCTGTTTACTTGTTTTACCTTCAGCCCTTTTTCTTTATATAGTTTCCTTAATTCTTTAGTGTCAACTCCATCAATCTGCTCTTTGGGTACACCCGCCCAGAGTAGGGCCAAAAACATATCGCTTCTAGTAATTTTATCCTTTTTAAAGAATGTTTCTCTTTTTGCCCTTCCTGGAGAGTTTTCAGTTGTCTGCCAGTCTCCCAAGTCTGCTAGCTGCATAATCTTATCTGCAAGTGTTGATATAGGGTTTTCAATTTCATTCATGAGAAGTGTTGTAATTATTGGTTTGTATGCCAGAGGTGCAGTTTTTATCAACTTGTTTCGCACCTGGACACTTAAAGTCATTTCATTAAAACTTCACCACACCCCAGAAACACAGCCCGTTTCATGGTTTCTTCTCTCATCTTTTGGACACAATCTTTTAAAGTATACCACGGTCTATTAGTGTCTGGCCACATATCATCCGTGGGGTATTTATCTTGAGCTCCTTTTACTGCAAGAGCCAATAAAGTACCATCAGTGTCTTGTCCAGGATCATTTGGGGGGTGAGCATTCATGTTCCAATCTCTGAAAGCTCCCCGTATTACTGGATCATTGGACAAAATTACAAATTTAAAAGCATCTCCTGCATCCAGATTAATTTCTGTAGCACCCATATCATATAGGCGAACAAGCCGGGTTATAATGGCTTCTCCAGGCTTTTGTCTAGCCTGGGCTAAAATATCAGAAATTTCTTGTTGGTTAAAATCCTCAATCACATCTTTCCTTACAGAATGATTACCATCCATTTCTATCCACTGATGGCAAAGAGGACGTGCCTCTGTGCGTTTGGGCGGTTTTTCCTCTTCCTCATAATCCATTTCAGAATCATCATCTCAGCTATCACCATCCCATGTGTCCGTGTCCCACTTAGGACCGGACGATGCTATGGCCATATGAACTTTTCGTTCATTTACCTTTCCTCTCCTCTTTCTATATTTATATTTGGCAACTCTTACAGCAGCCTTTTCTGCTATAGCTTGCTAGTTACGAGCCTGATCTCCCAGTGCATGATATTGACATTGAATCATAGCCAAGCGAGACTGCAAATTTGAATTTTCTTTCTCCAAGAGTATCTTCTCTTTCTGTATCTTATCCCTATCTTCTCTAGCCCGGCGATAAGCAGTCAACAAACACCAACCTCGCCGTTCCAAAAAAGAAACATCATCTTTCTTTTTCCTTTCCACTGTCTGCAAAGCTTTGGTCACATCCAACGGTTCAAATCTTCACAGATGAGCATCCCAAGCTTCACATACCCCTGACTTATGAGCCCAGTCCCCAGCCAGAGTGCAAAAGGGAGGGTCCTCCCATCCTGGAATTTCTTCCACCTTGGCTTCAGTTACCTTTCATTTGAATAGGAAAGCCATCTCCTTAATCGAATCCTGCTCACAGTGCCAATTATATTATGAGAGGTTCGGGGATTCGATCGGAGATGTAAAAGACACTTTCCACTCCAAACAAATGGACTGAAGGTATATTTTGTTATATAGAGGGTAGTAAAGGCGATAGTCTGCAAACAGATCCGAATAGGTCAAATATTAAGAGGGAAAAAATATCAGCTCGACTGGAAAGGGAAAACATCCACATCGGCTGAAGAGAAATGACATAAATCAACCGGAAAGAGAAATACCAGGTTGACCGAAAAGAGAACACATCAGATCAATTACTTCATATCAAATCAATTACTTCACATCAAATCAATTACTCACAATATCCACGCACCACTGCCAGGAGAGTCCTGTCAATCAACCCGGCTGGGCAAGGATCACACGTCCTGGGCAAGGTGTCCCTTCCACAGGTGGAACTCTCACCAGGTCTCAGTTTCCAGCAATTTATATAAGCAGTTACAGAGTTTACAGAGCTAGCATCTAGTGTCCCCATGCACAAAATGGTTATCAGTGGCGTACGTGCACTGAGCCCCTTGGCTAACGTCCCAGCCCAGTAGTTGTGTACGTGCACTGTTCTCTTTGGTTATCGTCATAGCCCAGCACAGATGGCCAGTCCATTCCATGCTACGACGCTCCAAGAGCCTTGAAATGTTACAACTTGCAACTCCCTCCGTGGGAGAAAGGTCAGTTCCCGGGAAAAGGCCAGTTCCCACCACACAGAAAGCAGCTTTTTATTTCTTTGTGTGCTGGTGGCTATAGGTCAATGGAGCGGCCAAACATGGCTGTACTCATGTCAAGACAGGGGTTGAGAGCGTGGCGGAGGCCTTGTGTCTTGGAGGGAGCCTGGGGATCTTCCAGGGAGGAAAAATGGGGCTTCTTGTCCCTCAGCTGGACAATGAGGGTAGGATCCTGGGCAAAGCATTTGAATGCTACATGAGGGGAGTCAGGGACAGGCAATCCCTGTCCATTCTGAAGTCCAGTAAGTGAGAAGAGGTTCAGTTCAGGTCTTTGGATGGCAGACACTGCGGGTCCGCTGGACCTCATGTCGGGTGTGCTCACAGTTGGCCTACGTGTGAGACTGAGGCCCAGGAAAGATTTGCTCTTGCTTGTGTAGACGAGCATCGGCCTGTTTGCATGATGGAAGACAACAGAAAGACTACATATGAGAACTTCCTCAAGATCAAAGAGAAATTAAAACTAACCAATTGAAAACATAATAAAACAATAACCTATTAATGTGAACAGTATGAGATATACAGGTGTTCAGTATAGAAATGATGAGGGACTCAACCTCCTTGGTGATCAGGAAAAAACAAACTGCAATATCACTTTGCTATATGTTGCGTCAGGTAGGAAACAACACAGGCTCTTGCTAAGGTCTCATTCTGAAGGGAGGGGAAAGAATATCTTTCCTAGACTCTTCTAGGGAATGTGCACAGCTCATGCCATTTTGGAGGCCAGGTGATGACTAAGGAGCTTTGAAGAACAGTTTGAGGCCGTGTACCGCCACTGGAAAGATGTCTGTTCTTACATCAAGGATTCTACCTTGTGGAAGCCTCTGGTGAAACCACTTCCACATCACCCACCTGCATATTGTTGGGAGACAGCCAGAGATTCTTGCAACTCCAAGAAAGCAAGATAAATGTCATCTGAAGGGACGCTACTGATCAAATTGGTTGGCATAGAATAGAAGAGTTCCCTTTCACAGAAGGGGGTTGAAGCAGGTTTGGCTTACCCAGAATAGAACAAGAGGGAGGCCAGGGGAGATTCAATCTCATGTAGTCACAGGACTCTGTCAATTCCTTCCAATTCAGCGACTAACTCTCTTGTGATCTCCTGGGAAATCTTGCAGTAGAGGCTTGCTCTGCTGCTCGTGTTGCCTGCAGGAGAAACCATGTGAAGTGGAAGGAACTCAATTTCCTGTACCCAGTTGGGACAGATATTCTTGTGTCCCAGGCTCCTTCAGTGTTGGGTTTTGAGACAGGTCGTGAAGCCCTAGGCATTCCCCCACGTCAGATTCTTCCTCTAACTGAAGAGAACCAGGCAGGATTTCTCAGAAATTCGTTTCCTTTGGACTCCATTGCTTTTCTCTCTTTTGTGGGCAAAATTCCAAAATATTCCTCACCCCCTTGAGTTACTCACCAGGAGTAGAATGAGCACCTGAGTGCAGACCTTAGAGGAGAGTGAGCTCCTATCTTGTTCTCTCCATGCCCCTGTCCTGGCCTGGAGGTGGCTGGGCACACCATGTGGAGCTGGGGAGACATCTGATTCTCATTGGATTTGAGCCCAAAGGCTGGTTACAAGCTCTAAGGTTCCTCACCTTTGCTTCTTCTCTCTCTGGCTTCTGCAGGAGCCCTGGGTTTGGTGGGACCTGCATATTCCATTGTTTCACTTTCTCTTTTCGCTTATTGGAGCCCAAGGGCAGGGGAGCTATGGCCCCTTGCCAACACTTCATGGGACACGTGACAATTCTTGCATTGTGCCCAAAGGCTCCGCAGTCCTTGCACTTCACTTGTGGGTGGAGCAGGAGGTGCTCACTGAGTCAGCAGAAATCACATGCACATTTCAACGGTGAATATCAGGACAAAGTCTGAGAGGTTAATGTTGGTTTTGGAGAGAGGCCAGGACATATGGAAGTAGCCATCAGGACAGTGAGGATATTATCGTTCCTTCCCAAGCCTGTGCTAGTGAAGGACAGAGGATGAAGGATTGGAGGTCTCCAGGTGAATAGATGAGTCAGATGTGAAGAGTCAGACAAAATCCAAGCTAAGCACGACAGGAAGGAGGAATTGAGGTTGTTCTTCCTAGTCTCTGAATGGACCCGTGTGCCAGGTGATGAGGTCTCAAGGCAGGAGTTCCTTGCATGGGAAAGACAATGGAATGATGGCCACAGAAGTGGCCATGTCCAAACTCTGTCTCTGGATTCCATGCACTTCCCTGGTTCCCCACAGACCCAAGCCTCCACACTTACCCTGGGATCCTCCTCCTCTGGTGGGGGTGCCTTCTTTGCTCCCAGTCCCTTGACTTGCTTCTTCCTTTTCTGGGCCTTAGAGAGTCTGGAGTGCCCCTGCTTGGTGGAACAGCCTGCCATCTGCCTCATCTCCTTGGAGTTTCACCTCTGTGTTTCTGGGGACTAGATTATAGGATTTCCTAAATCAAAAGCACAAGAAGAGTTTCAGATTGACGCAGAGGCTAAAGTCCCTCATGGGCCTTATTCTCCAAGTGGGGACGAAGGAATCTCATGACCACTCGCTCAAAACACATTTCAAGAGGGAAATATCTCCCTCTCAGAGGTTTTTTAATTTTCCCCTGTCTCCCTCCCCCCACAATGGGACTCTGCCAAAGACCAGATAAGGGAGGCATCCTTTGTGAGTTTAGAGACTGAGTGACTTGAATGAGTGACTTTAGAGACTTAGAGACTTTAGAGACTTTGGTGAGGTCTATGACAATGCACTCTATTTGGAGAAAGATAGACCCTATTTCCCCAGATGTACACAATAATCCATGCCACGGGCATGCTGCAATGAATGCTGTGGCACACATCTTGGAAAGTTAAAAGCAAAGTAAGCTTTCCTCTCAAAAGCTTGAAGTTTCTCTTTGACATGAGAGGAGGCACTTTTCTAATTCCAATTCACATAGGAAAAATGTTTTCTGGTCTACTTGCCTCGAGGCGTCCCAGGGTCAGCAGGGTCAGAACTGTTTTATTTTATTTGTCATCTTCATGCCCCATTTTTAACTAGTTTCCAAGAAATGTCAACTGAATATGTTTGATCGAAGAACGAAGTAATCGATTCTATAGGCTTTAAAGGTCCATAGCAAAGCCAGCAAGTTTCCATTCCTGCTCACTCACTGCCCCATGCACATCAGGTGCTGGGGTCTATTTCCTCTGGAATTTGCATCTCATGTGATAATGAGCATTGAAAATGATGTGTCTTATCGGTCTCTTTCTCAAAATTCAAATGAAAATTAAAGAATCCTTAGCCCACTCCCTAAAGCCACATCACTCCATATTTTTACTACTACCCTCCTTCTCATGGGGATGGTCTGAGGGAGAAATCAAAATGCAAACTCACTTCTAATCGAGCTCTGCTCCTCTGTTCCGATTCTTGACAGGTTTGTGCAGGAAAGCTCCACTGGACAGGATGCAGCTTCCAAGCTGCCTGTGGAAGGTCATAGGCAGAGTTTCCTTACCAGGATGACTTTTGTACCGTTTCAAGGTCACGTGACATTGTTAAAGGGGTCTCAATCAATCCATCTCATATACCCACCTTTGATCTAAGCAAGTCTTTGAACGGTCCTGTGTCGTTGAGCATTTTCAGGCGTTTTAATATGCAAGGCACTCCTCGGCATACTTTGAAGAACATCTATTATTTGTAAGGAAAAGAAACATTTGTGCCAATGCCTCCTTCTTTCTCCACTATGCACTTTTGTTATTGTGGTGAACTATACGTAATGTCATAGTTATTCTTAAAGGCATTAAATTGTAGACCCCCACAGCGTTGAGTGCATTCACCATATTGTGCAAATATAAGCATCATCCATCTCCCCAGCTTTTCCTATTCTCCAACTGAAAGTCCCTCTCTATTAAACTCCCACTCTTCCTTCTTCCCTCCCTGCAGACCCTTCTTCAACCATTGTCCTTTCCATGTCTACGCATTGGACTGCTCTAGGAATCCACAGAGAAGGCATCGTGCAATATCTGTCCTGCTGAGTCTGGCTCCTTTTGCACTTTGTCTTGTGATTCAAATAATTGTTCCTGACAGTTCCCTTTGGTTGTCCTAGGCAGCTCCACATGGCTCAGTCTCTTATTCGCATACTCGGTAGTATGTGGATGACATGGGTCTTTCTTTTTTTAGCCTCATTTCCCATTGGTTGATATTTGTGTGACTTTCACAACTTCCTCTAGTGGTCAGGCCAGGGAGACTGTTAGTCACAGGTCTGTGTTTTGATGAAGGGACAGCTGGCAATGGCAATGCCTGATTATGTCATCTGTTCAGTTATTCATTGAGTCCAAGGGACCACCTTGGCCTCCAAATCAGGTCAACAAGTACAACCACCAGTAACATGTGGGTATTGTCTCCATTGTTCCATATTGTTGGTAAGCTGTGAGGTTTCCACAGTTTCAAGTTTGCACACAGTTGCAGTTGCATGGAGTTTTAAAATTCCACTTCATTAATTACTTATGATCCTGGTGAGAAGCCCTAGGTCCATGGCCCTGTAGCCAGGGCTTGGTCTCATCCTCCTGCGATCAACCCCGGGCAGCAGGGGCCCCACCGTGGTCTCCAACAGCAGCCTGCGGCCTCCTAGTGGCCTCTCCACCTTCCAAGGATGGCATGCCCCTTGATTCTGACACCACTGACTTTAATTGCCCCTCTGCCCTCCCTCCTCTAAACTGGGTAGCACCTGCCACTCTCAGGACCACTCTGCTAAGGCAGAGTAAACTGCATACTCTCTAAAAAACAAAGGTATCCCTTTCACATCTCTAATTATACAAATTTGCATACACTATTTTTGGTTCTGTTCTTTCATAGATTAGTTTTACTATTGTCTCCTCATCTTTCAAGAGAAAATCCCTCTGGGATTTTGACTAGAGTTAATGGAATTTCACATTAATTACAAGAGAAACTGTCATATTTTTCCCATCTACAATGTGTGTTAACAACCACTCATTTGTTCTTCAGTTTATTTCTATTAGTGATATTTTTTATGTTTTCATAAAATTCTACTA
This sequence comes from Ceratotherium simum simum, assembly GCF_057802395.1. Classification (NCBI taxonomy): domain Eukaryota; kingdom Metazoa; phylum Chordata; class Mammalia; order Perissodactyla; family Rhinocerotidae; genus Ceratotherium; species Ceratotherium simum. The sequence continues at coordinate 7,953,472 of NC_141927.1, forward strand.
AAGATTTCCTAGATTGAATAAATTGATGTGTTTCTTTTGGAAAAGGGAGTGTTGTCATTAATCCTTCTAAATTGTATTTTAGTTGAAAGAAATTATACCTGAATTCTACATATTGTTAGTTTTATTTTGTAGGTTTATTCTTTTGTTGAAATCAGCTGTTAACTCAAAGATTTTTTTCTACCATTTTGCTATGATGTTCTTTGTGGATATTCATATCACCAGTTAATACCAAGTAAATTGGGGTTTTATTTCAAAGAATACTCAATGCAGTCATTTCTCAGGTGTCGGGGCACTGGTAGTATATGCAGCACGGTTTGGAAAAGAAGCACACTTTGTAGTCTTCATCTCTATTCATCTGTCTTTAATAGCATGAAGTTTACCTGAAAGCATCCTGCTTGGCTAAGAATGTACAATGTTTCAGTCTTTTCTTTTTCCATTCCGTTTTTAGTAATCATGGTTAACTTCATCAATATGTAAACTCTGCATCTCTTAATTTCATCATATTTCACCTGTAAATTTAGAATATTGTCAATTACAGTAAGAGACTTTCTATTTTTATATCTGAAATTTGCTCACACAGTATATGGTAAGTGCTCTCCCCACACAACACACAAAAATGTGGTGGGAGGCAATGTGAGGGGAGGGATGTGTTAATTCACTTGATTGTGGTGAGCATTTCCCAATGTACATGTTTATCAAATGATCACATTCTACACCTTCAAAGTACATGATCTTATTTGTCAATTATAGTGTCAAAAAAGTTGGAAAATTTTTTTTCTAATTTTGGAAATATGTCAAATAAGGGAATAAGGAACTAAGTAAAGCATTTCTGATTGCTTATAAATTATCTTAAGGATGTTATTTTAAATTCACTGCTGTTTTCACTTTGATTGTATAGTTAATGGTTTGGTTTATATTTTCCTAATTAGAATTGGTTTATTTATTTTCTTTCAACTCCACCCATCTCTTCCTGATCCATTTCAGAATTTAATCCCACTTTTCCCAAATGGGCAATTAAGTGACTGAAGTAAGCTCCTGAGTAATGATTCTCAATTTTGGGATGACTGTCATCTACACAATTTTAAAAGTCACATTTCCCTGTGATTTTGCACAATGATATTTTCTAAAGGATGTTATCTTAAAATGGGTTTGTTTTGTATCGGTTGGATTAGCCTCTGTGATCCATTTCTCTGCAGGCCTTGGAGAGCCCTCATTCTCAAGCCATGATGGAGGAAAAGGCAGGAAGCTGGGCAGGTCTTAAGACCCACTGGTTAGGGACTGCTGCTGGAAAGGGGGGCCTGGGAGGTTCAGTGATGCTGCTGAAGGTTCAGAAAGAAGGGACAAGTTTGTGAGGGTGAAGCACTAAAGGCTGGTAGTCCAGCTTTGGGAGGGTATGTACTTGACTGAGAGGAAGGGGATATGCAGGTTCCTACAGGTGGGGTCAAAGCTTTGGAGGGTCCAATCCATTGTCTGTGAACTGGGACAGCAGCCAGGGTACTTTGACCTGGACAGGCAAAAGGAAGTGTGTTAGAGAAGGGCTGGAAATTGGAGGGAAGTGAAGGAAGGAGTGGATGTGGAGCTTACAATGGTACCTGGGTAGACATGAGATGATGGGTGTGGAGGATAAAGATGACGGGCTGAGGGAACCTGGGCCTGTGTGGGGAGGGTGGAGACTGGGGGTTACTAGTAGGAAAGTGAACATCCCTGTTGCCCAAGGGAGATCTAAGTCCAGCATTGGGCTTGGGATGAGATGTAGAGGGGAGTGGGGGAAACCAGCGCAGAGGAACCGAGGCCAGGGATGTAGGTGTTAAGAGGACAAGGGAGAAGAGGTGCGAGAAGCGGGGCCATAGGAGAGAGACCCATTGATGCAAAGTAGGTCCCCTGGAGGCAGACTCCTGCTTTTAAAGGCAGCAGAAGTCCAATATCAGCCAGGGACCAGTGAGTGTGTGTCTGCCTGCAGGGACTACCCCTAATCATCCTCAGAAAATCAGACCCTTCTTTCATAAAGCAAATCTCTTCAATGTTTTATAAGAACCACCACAAAATTGATTCCTAAGAACAGTTATAATAAAAATAAAGATGAAAAACAATAATAATGTCTACGATGACATTTAATTTTAATAATGGCATTAATATTAAAAGAAATAGATGGAATTTAGATTAGAAAAACCCCTAAGTGAATGACAATGGACCAATAAGGTGCCTATGAGGGAGTGTGGATTCAACGTCCTAGGATGGCACCATGAAATGTGTTCCCTGATGGCACAGAAGTGGCAGGAGGGATATCACGGCCCCAGAGAACACATGTGACATGGTTGATCCTGTGCAAATTCCTGGAGCAGAGTTCAGCAGGCAGAGGTGTAAGGACGCTGGTCCTATCCATCCTTCTACTGTTCACTCAACAGTTTTCAGCAGTTCGGCCAAGTGACTAGTTGGATGGGCTCCCTACAGGAGGGTGGGAACACAAGGCCACACCTCATCCTCCCCTTGGGGCCCTCCTCTCAACTTGCACTAACATGGCTCCTCTAGCACTCCCTCAGCCCTCCCTACCCAGCTGCCCTCCTTCCCTCTGGTCTCCCTGAATCCCACATGGGGGCATCTGGTCTCCAGGGCTCCCGCATGGAAGCATCTGGTCTCCAGGGCTCTGGCATGGGGGCATCTTGTCTCCAGGACTCCCATATAGGGGCATCTGGTCTCCCCTACTCCCACATGCTGTTTTGGCCAGCAGGTGGCACCATTGCTCTCATCTCTTTGGAGGAAGTGGACCTTCATGAGGTTTCTGGGGGCAGGATGTGCTCTCTCTGCTTCCAGGACAGCTCTAGCCTTCCCTGGACATTGGAGACATCTTTGAAATTCCCCAAGTTCCATCTGTTGTGGGCACTTCCTGGGCAACTAAATGCACTAGAAAATACTTAGGAGTCTCTGAGTTGAGGTGAATGCTTCTCCTGCAATTCAAAGATATATGAAGAGGATCCATAGTTCCCAAGGTCATTTAGAAAAATTCTGGAGTCTCAGGAGGACCACAGCTGGCCAAAGGGTAACTACTCAACATAATATATTGTCTACAAGCAATTTGAGTAAAGTAAATTTGTCAACATTCAATTTCCCAAGGCAGCCAGCTTCCACTTTCATCAATATCACAGACTTACCAAACCCTTGTTTTTTGTCAATTATAAATGATTTTTAAGTCCAATCATAATTGCATGTGATAAATATTTAATTCCAGTGACGATAGTTAAGACAGTTAAGTTGAACAGTGGCCATTTTCTTTAATGATACTGTTAAATAGATAATAACTTGTTGACTGTTGAAATGCTTTGTTGTTGTAAAAATATATTTATCAAGAAATGTAAACTTTGTCATTGGTATCCCAAATGTAATTACACACTGAGGCAGAAAATGAGAAAAAATCGCAAAAGGAATCACGTCAACAAACTCAAGTGTATGTTGGCCAGCCAGTAGAAGGAACAGGATAAGGAAAACTACTCAAACAATGCCTGATACAACTGAAAGGAAAGGGTCCTCATATAGCAAAACATACATAAAAACATCCAGGAGTTAATGAAACTAAGAAAGTGAGTGATCAGAGACTCTGGTGGAGTCTTCAACCATTTAAAACTCACTCAGTATATGACTACAAGAAATACAAGAAATACACGGAGATGTAGAATCTTTAATCTTAAAGGAATGCTGCAGATAAGTGATATTTTATATAAAAGAATATATATATCACTGTATTGAAATATTCATTAATGTATACTTTATTTTCACTGGAAAAACTGTCTATTATGTTCTTTACATCCATAAGAGCAAGTTAGGAGACGTGCACATGCTGCTTCTGATGTCAATCTTCTTTTTAACTGCCACAGACCTGATGTCTCTCCCACCTGCTGCCTCTTAGAAAAGCACACTTGTCCTTCAAGAATCATAAAAGTCATCCCTTAAGGTAACAAAAAATGTAGTGAAGCAATCCATATGGAAGAATAGAAATGGGTGTATAAATTAATTTCTGTATGAAAATGTATAAGATGTGTAAAACGCCCTGTGGTAGTGATACTTTACTCAATTTGATATTATGCACGGAGAAATCAAGACATCTCTTAAAATTTGTAAGTGAAAATAAATATATACTTCTGTGATTACTTTAACTCAATGACATAAATTTCATCCAGGTAAACTACACACTGAGGGAGAAAATGGGATAAGAAGGAGAAAACAAGAAAAATCAAGATCACAAAGGAACCAACTGTTAGAACAAATGGAGGACGGAACCTACCCAGACACCGACTTGGGCAGAAATAGGAATAAAGATCCCCCATCCTAGGACAATCTGACTGAAGGGAACCTGAAGTGAAGGATAGCAAGGAACATGGTGTGAGCAGGAAAATAGAGGGAGGGTTCAGGGAAGTTTTTACAAAAGGCAGGATACAAACAATGCAATTAAAGATGTTCAAAAGGTAAATGCCCTCAATCATTTATGCATTTATAGGTGCTGCTTTTTATATTAAGGTATTATTTGTCAACATCCTAAATTGATTTTCTTTTACCTTCCAGGTTAACCTATGGAAAACCCATTCGTTCTTCAGGATTGGTAAAGTTGTGCTTTCATTGATGACAGTATTTGTAAGGAAACCAGTAGAGGGGCAAAATAAAATACCGTATAAATAGACTCATGAAAGATGAATATATATAAAAGGAGTAAGTATAATTTACATAACCATCTTTTCTAAAATCTGCTATCATAAAGGGAGACAAAATGAAATAGAAAATTAATCTGCAACAAAATTATTAAAATAGTAAGTAATTTAAAGCATGAAACAATTCCCATCAGCTTGTGAATCGAAGGGTGAGCTTATAGAGGGACAAAACAATGAAACAACATATCTTAGGATTTAAGGGGCCTCCCTGTTACAATCAGCCTTGGGTAAGTGGACTCTCTGCTCTGTCTCCTGAATGACCCTCCTTCCACCCTGACATGCCCTCCACACTCCACCCGCTCTCCTGGAAGATGCCCATTCTCCCCCATCACCAGGAACAACTGTGCTTCCTTGAAGGAGATGTGATGGAAGTTATCCATGTGATTTAATAAACACTTCTATAAATGAATTCCTTCATATAAATGTATAAAACAATTCTAAATTTCCCTTCATTATGACAGTGTTCTCTTCATTTTGCCTTCATGAATTTAAAGATGTAGAAATCATTAAAAATTGATCATAAAAATGTAAATATATAATATTTGCTCTTTTTTAAGTTAAATATTGATCACTACATCTGAATTAGAAACTGAGAAAGAAAATGTAGCTCAATAATCAAAATATATATGTTAAAAAATGTAACAGATAATTGACTTTTGAAAGAGAGGCTCAGGGAAGATCCTCAGAAACCTCCTGTTGTCAGAGAGAAACAGAGTTCCTGTCTAGACAACACTCTGTAAAGTGCCACCTGGTCATAAAGATCAGAATATGCTGAGAGACCAGCAGCGCTGAGGCAGGATTTAAACTACAAAGCACGGCAACATAGAGCTTGTGCACAATAGGACCCTTCTCAAGTTCTGCCACCAGTAATTACACCAGTCTCGGGAGCAGCTGTTGGGAAATAGTAAAGCTAGCCAGATCATAAAATCCTATTTTCTCATCCTCAGAACAATATTTCAGAACTCCAGTGTCACTGTTCTCATTGTACATTACATAAATGTGACCTCCAGCTGCACCAGGAGTTGGGTACAGAGGCCCTAATGGTCTCCCCTCACAGTTGGCTAAACACAGGAAAGTGACCTGCCCAAGATGCTACTTTAGTACCTTTACTACTGAGTCTCCTCCCATGAAGACCTCGGCCACTCCCACGTGGGTACAGTTTGCTGTGACTTGTCTACACAAAGGGGCTCTGTACCAGCCTGATTGTCAACACCACCACTTCTGATCGTGCTTCTTAAAATCTCTGATTTTTAGGCAACATTTTAAAGGACAGAGAGGGGCAAGATGTCTGGGGCAGGATTTGGGGGGAAAAAGCTAGAACAGGTTAAAGTAAAAGGAAAGAGAGTAAAATTGTGTTCAGTGTTTGATGAGGGTGCTTTTTATCAGGGCCGCACACTCCGCCAACTACAAATGCGTGAGCATCTTCCCTGCTTGCCTGTGAGTCTGGCTTCCTTTTAAAAGATAAGGCGGTCCCAAGACTCTGAGTCCTGGTCTCAACTGGAGAGTCCAGATGGTATTCTGGTGGTGTCTGTGTGCGTTTCACGAGCCCAGGATGGCTTCACTCCCTTGTCTGGTGCCTTGGAAAAGATGACTTCCGAGTCTGGGCTCTACTAGTCCTGTCACCCTGGGTGACACCTGCACATTGACTCTCTATGGTGGTGGTCTCTGAATATCCAGATTTCTGTCATCATATCTCACAGATCCCAAAAAATGTCTTCTGAAAGACCTGAAGCGGAAGACACCAGGGTCTTAAGTCCTGGGGCAGAAAGAGTGTGTCTTCCTCCCTGTTCTATTAGTTCACAAATCACCAAACCTACCCAGTTTCAAGTGCATGGGACAAAACCCCACCTCTCCCCAGGAGCACTGGACGCAGAAACAAGCTTCAATTCCTCCTGGGTCAAATTGACTCAGACAAGTTAGTGATTCGCTCTGCCAGGGCACCAATTTGCCACAAGCTGGGCCTCAACCGAGTTTAGGCCTAACTGGGTTTGGATTAATTTCTGTGGTCAGCAAATTGCATCCTCAGACACAGGTGCAGGCAAATACCTGCTGTGGTTCCTGAAGCCACTCAGTGTGCCAGTACAGCTGGTGGGTGCTCTGACCCCGACCTATAGGTCCAAACATGTGTGTGTGAGTGTTCAGAAGGAAACCACTGCCCCCTCCACTCGGGCTAGTCTTGTTCAATCACCAACCAAAGGCATGGGCATGGGTTTGTGTTCTGGAAGGTAAGTGCCCAGGAGATGACTTAGTGATTTCATCATGATCCCGATTGATATGATCTCTACTTCCTCCTCCAGGTGGCTGGGACCAGAATTTCCTTGTGTCCATCTCTCCCTGACCCCACCACATGTCTCATAGGGGGACTTCTGGCCTGTGTGAATTCAAAGAGGCTTGTCACCTCTTCATTCTCCAGATTGATCACCTCCTTCGACAGAAACTCTCCACACAAAACTCCTGCCAAGGTATTCAAGGATTTTAACAAGGTAAGACATTAATGTCATAATTAAAGCTTTAAGTATCATTTGAGATTGTAATGGTTAATTCTCTGTGTTAACTTGTATGGCCCACGAGGTCAGATATTTGGTCACACCTTATTCTGGCTGTTTGTCAACGTGTTTTGAGATGAAATTAACATTTAAATGAATATACTCTTATAAAGCACTTTGCTCTTTCTAATGTTTGGGGGCCTCATCCAATCATTTCAAGGCCTTGATAGAAGACAAAGGCTGACCCAACTGCTAACAATAGACAATTCCTCCTGCTTGCCTGCTTTTGAACTGAAACATCTGCTCATCCTGCGTCTTGAGCCCGCCAGCCTGCGGACCAGAACTGCACCATTGGTTTTCCTGGTTCTCAGGCCTTCAGACCTGGGCTGGAACTCTATATCAGCTCTTCTGTGTTTTCACTTTGTGGACTCTACATCTAGGAACTTCTCAGCCTTCATAATCACATGAGCTATTTACACACGCACACTCACATCCCTATCGGTTCTGTTTCTCCAGAGAACCCTGGCTAAACAATGACTGAGGAATTTAATCTATTTTCTCTCTTGGGCTGGCTCACATCCAAATCCCAGGCTAAAGGTGAACTAAGAAAACTGTTCCACTTTATCCACCCCATATTGCCCTGGGAGTAAATATTCTTGTTGTAAAAGGGATATGGTGAGCCAGAGGAGACGGTGTAAGCAAGTCCTACAAACCCAGCTCCTTCTAGGTCATGGCCAGGCTTAGGACCACAGCAGTTGCCAGATCACTAATGTCAGAGACTTTCCTGTATCTGCCAGGACTTGGGTGTGACCGCTGTGAAGTTTTCCCTCTGCTCCGTAGATTCCTGGTGAGCGATGAAAAGTATTTCCAAATGCTGTTTGAATCCCACAAAAAGTTATGCATGAGTATGTTCATAGTAATTTTATTCAAAATCACCTCAAACTAAAAACAAACAGGTTGACATCAATGGACTAGGTAAACAATTTGTTAAAAACTCCTTCAATTGTGGACTATTTCTTAATAAAAAAGAATCAGTGACGGATAGACACAACATCTTTATGCTGATTGAAGGAAACCATACCCAACAGGTTACATACTGTGTTATTTACCTATTCTGAAGTTTTAGGACAGGAAATATTTATCCATGGTGAAAAAAATCAGAACAGTGGTTGTCTTCGTTGGTGTGTATGTGGGAACTGACTGAGAAGGGGCACAAGGGAAGTCTGTGGAGGGAAGGATAAAGTTCTATATCTTGATATGAGTTTGGGTGCCATAGTCACATGTGTCTGTAAAACTCATCACTTAAGATATGTGTAAATTTTGTGTAAAATGTAAAATATTAAGTAAAAATATAAATCGTAAGTAAAATGATTGAGCTATAATATTATTGATCTCTAATAACATTATACTGAATTTTTTAGGGAAATGCTTACTGATATCTCTTTCTTTGATATGGATAAACAATAAGGTGGCTTGATGGGAGGAATATGGAGAGATGAGTAAACATGTACAAAGCAAGTACATCCAAATGATGATGACTGGATCAATGTTTGGGGATATAAGAGTTAAATGTAAAATTAATGACTTTTTCCATTGTTTTTGAAAGGTTTCATAGATTAATATTGGGGAAAAAAAACAAATCTTTGATGTCCTTCCCACTTTGACTTTTCTGTGGATCCTGATTAAATGGGATATAAAGGTTCAGGGCAGCTGGATTTTTCAGAAGTGAAGAATCCTTTTAAAAGAATGAACCATACAATAAAGAATCATTCCTGAGTCTCGATTCTTTAGACAATTCCTGAAAACTCCTGCCCTTTGTGTACCTGCCCTACCAGCTGCCTGGACCAAGGAAGGTATTCCTTACACAGATTAGAGGGAAGCCACAGAGCACAGGAGCATGGATACGACACTATGAAGGAGGCACTACTCTTGAGTTTGACTGATCAGAGTGATTATTAACACCACAGGAGCAGACCGGCTTTGTGCTGGTTCCACTCCATGAATAAAATGTTAGTGTTGGACTCATGCTTGTTCACGCTTCAGTGAAGAAAATGTACTATAGAGGGTTGTCATTGGTGAGCCTGGCTTCCTCTCTCTTCCTCTTGCAGATCCAAAATCTTTGATGATGTCACCCAACAGGATTCTGAGTTTTGCTCCAAATATTTATCTGCGTTTCCTTCCTGACTTGTGCTACCCGCGGTGAGCACTTGTTCTGCTAACAGCTTTCTCGGTTTTTCACCCAGCCTGTGCCCACCTGAACTCTGTTCCATTTGGGATTGGAAAAGCTCTGCCTCTTTTTTAACACTAAAATTTCCTAGAAAAATGTGGTACCTGCCCTTTCCGAGGTCTTCTCTTTCCACTCTGCTGTTCTGGCCACAGATTCTCCCCACAGTGTTCTCCTTCACACCCGCACTTCCATTCCCCTTGTTAGCCAGAGTTCTCAAGGCTTTGTGAGATTTCCCATAATTTCTATTAGGGTCGTGGAGCTCACGGCATTGTCCATCCTTGTGACGTGCTCCTTGTTTCCACTTCCCCCAGAGCAGGGGATTTAACATTTCTTTACCAAATCCAAAGGGCTCATCCTGGTCTTTCTCTCCTTTACCTGCCCACAGGGTGGAGAAGGAAGACAAAGGAGGGAAGGTAAGTACTTGAATCTGTTTTGGGAAGGTGAGGACTTGAATCGTCTGTTCTGAGACCCAGAGGAGGAGCACGGGTCAGAGCGGCCTCCTCAGCAGGGTGGACATTGAGGGGATCTGGATAGAAGGGGCAGCAGAGGGAGCAGGAGCCCCAGAGTCCCCTATTCCCCCAGACTGCACCCAGTGTCAGGCCCTGGAGGCCTGGCTTCTATCCTAATCCCACACCACCCACCTGGCCAATCTGTGGCTGAGGTTCTGGGTGTGTCACAATGAGGCATCTGTGACTCCACCCACTCGACCATGTTGGGAATTCCTCATGTGGTGGGCCCTGCGTGCCTCCAGCTGAGGGTAGCCAGCCTACCGAGTCTTTCCTCCTCCATCCCAATGACTGTCTTCTCTGTCCAGTCTGGAGATGTCCCAGTTCATTGGTGAATTCGTTTACTGTCAAACGACCTGTCCAAGGTCACAGTGCCGGCTGGAAGAGCAGATGCCTGGAACCTGTGTTGGAGCTCAGGGTTCAGAGAGCAGCAGGGGTCGCAGAAGCCCGGCAGGGTGCTGCTTAGCCTGGTGGTGCTCTTGCCCCTGTCCCGGACACTTTTGCCACAGATCTGCCCCTCTGATGCCCTGTCCCAGCACAGTGACTGAGGTTTCCACGGGGACAGTAAACAAGCCAGTTCTTATTTCATTAACTCATTCGTTAATCCCTTTAATTTCCACAAGTGCAGCACACATTATGTCCTTTGTCAGCCTTCATTACAGTGAGGTCTTTCAGTTGGTGGTTTTTCTATTCTTGGTTTTTGAACTTATTTTTAGCAGCAGAAAATTGTTTCATTTAGTCAAATTTAGTGTGATATTTATTAACATAAAAATGTTGGTCATGATCCCATCACAGATTATCTCATTTCTCAGATATTCAGCTGTATCCGTTGTATCAAAAAACAGGATTCTTGAGGGAAAACCTTCCTTGAATGAGCCCCCTGAAAGCCTGTTGCCCATCGTTTTGGAGATACATTGGCAGAGGAAAAGAATAAGAAGAAATTCTGAGAACGAAGGAGGCAAGGTGAGGCAGGATATATCAGTGTCAGATTCTTACATCCTCGCTATTGCAAGTGAACATTGTCTCCATGGATTGAATTTGCTTTCCTAATTTGTTTTGCTAATTGTTCATTTTTAGTGTATGTAAACAAAACTGATTTGTGGGCCAATTTTTTATCTTACAACTTTGAAAAAATGTTACCTCTAGCAGTGAGTGTGTGTGTTTAACCTTTAGGGTTTTGTATATAGAAGGTCAGGTGAACTGTGAAAAGAAATAATTTTACTTTTTACTTTCCAATTTGGATGACTTTTATTTCTTTTTCTCCCTACTTGCTCAGGCTAGAACTTCCATTATTATGTGGAGGAGAAATGGTGAAATTCAACATCTTTGCCTCGTACCTGATAAAAAAGCTTGTAGTCTCTCAACATTGAGTCTGATGTTAGCTGTGTGTTTTACTACGTGGCCTTTATTATGCTGAGGAAGTTTCCTTCTTTTACTAGTTTATTGAAGGCTTTTACTAAGAAAAGGTGTTGATTCTTATAATATGCTTTTTCTGCATCAATTGAGATCATTGTTAGTGAGCATGAAGACAAATCATTTGAGATGATCAGTCATGGTTATAGATGATCCAAAGAAGGTCCCTACACGTTATTTCCTCACAGCAGCCAAGGCCCTTAGCTCAAAGGCCCACTGGTGCCAAACTCAAATTCATACACATTGAATTATTTTAAAGCAGCCCCAATTAGTAGATTTTAAGCCATCTAAATCCTACCTCCTGTGCATACCCTGTGAAACATCACCCAACATCTGCCAGCCATAGATAAGGTAAACCATGAACTATAGACGTCTCCTAACTTCTGCTATCCATTCTTCTTTCTCTGACTCAGAGACTCCTTTTATTGCTGTTAAGAGGCATCATCTTGACAAGTGACCCCCTCTCCAACTCCTCTCCTCTTGGGAGTTTCTTTGCCATCCTACCTTTCTAGGTGGAGACCTGATATTACTGCTGCTGGAAGGTGTCATACTGTGAAAGACTTCCTCACTCAGACAAGATGTCTATGTGCCACCCAAATAAATCTTGTGTCATTCTGCCACCCTGTGGTCATAATTGTATGTGATCAGTCCTGAAATCTCTTGGTTTCACCACGACTGCCCAGCATACATACATAGGTCATTGTGGATAAATCCCACTGGGACGTGAGCTCCTCTGAGATGGAAGTGTGTACATTCCTAGGGAGTCCCAATACTAGCAAAGACACACTCCCAGTGACACCAGGACATGCCACTTCGCTCCTAGAGACGTGTTAGACAGAAGTGTTGATTCCTGGATAACCCACCAGATAGGATCCAGGGTGGCTACCCAGAATCACAGCTAAAGTCAACTACAGGGGTTAGAACATGTATTAACTTAGGCAGACCATAGAAATGGTTGCTCATCATCCTCACTCATGACTTGAGATTTTTTACCCTGACTGTACAGTAGAATCATTTGTGGAGACTTTTAAAAATAATAATGTTAGCCATTTCAACTACACATGTGCTCATTTAATTGGACTCTGTTAAGCCTGTGGTTTTGAGTTGTGCTATTGTGGCAAAAGCACGAGTCATCTCAGTGGATATCATGGGAGCGTTTCCCCTTCATGTTTAGATTCAATATTGGTGTTTGCTGAAAGACTAACATTTCCAATCCCTGTGGACATAGGGACAGATGCTTTTTGTGAGAACATTCACTTTGCTTGGTGAGAAGTACGTAGCATTAACTATTAAACAAGAATGCTTATGTGGAGGATGGTAGGTTTCGTATCTTATCATACTGAAGCTTTATTTTCTAGGCTTCTATGTGATAGAGAGCACAGCAATAGTGCTATCTGGGGTGACTGATGGGTGTGTAAATCAGCAATAACCTGAATAAGATACAAAGTGTGGTCATGGAATTAACTCTTTCCTCCACTTAGCTAAATTCAGAGGTTTGGGGAAAAAATCCAAGGAACTGTCTGCAGGCGATGAGGGCAGAGCTGCCTGTCTTTCTCGCTCCAGGCTGCTCCCAGCAGCAGAGATATAGGCTGAGGGCGCACCAAATATTTTAGAACACATGTCTTTGGTACTGCCCCCCAACCTTGCCTGACCAGGGTGGTGGCACGCTGAGAAGCCTTGCAAGTGGAGCAGAAGATCACAGTTGTGTCAGCACAGGAGTATGAAGGAAAACTGATGATGTTGGAGGGAAGATGGAATGAGGGAGCTCAGGTGTGTGGAAAGAGCTGTTGGAGAAAGGAGAGACCCAGAGAGGGGGCTGAATCTCTGTCCACACACCAAGGAGAGTAGACCTGAATCTGTGTGTTTAGAACTGCAAAAAGGAAACTACAACACCAACCATTAGCTTCTTTAGCAACAGTTTTTATTGGTGAATATTTGCAAGTATTGATCTATCTAAAACTTTATTTCTTACAAAATTCTACATTCAGTATTGCCAGATCACTTCATTTTCCATTTTATGACACATTTTCATAAATAGATATTTTCACAAAATCTCAGTTATTTGCTGAACTGTGTGTTAAACGATTCTTTGAGAAGTTTCCCCCCAAACAGACACACACACACACACACACACATTTTTTTGGGATAAGAACTCTACCTGTAGTTTTATCCACTTGGATTTTTGGATTGCTATTTCCTCGTTATGAATATCTTAGTGTTGACTAAGAAATAAGTGATCACTGAAGGATCCCTTCACTCATGACACAGACTGTTTGGCACCGTCTGAATCCACACTATACCACAAGTACTGCTCTATGAATAAAATATTTCTTATTATTTTACATTGAATAATTTCTCCACTAATAATTATTTGTAAGAATTATTTAGTATTACTCAAGATCCTTTGATATTCCTCAAGAAACTTCATCTTATTGCCTGTTTTAGCATTTGTTCCTTCACTGAGTTTTCTTGTGCACACCATACCTGGTAGTTGGTGGAATGTTTGTTCACAGTGATTACAGACCTAGGAGTTATCCCATGTGGAGTTTGCTCATGTTTAACAATAATAATTAACAAACAACTTGGAGTTCTTCTCTGTACAATCCACTAGTACCCTGAACTTTTAGAGTTGTTGTTGAGAAGATGTATATCATTATATTTAGTGTGAGTTCTGCCGTGTTATCTAAAGTCAGGCCCATGACTAAAGGCTTTTCCACATTAATGCCATATATATGGATCCAATTCCATATGAAAATGCATATTTTTATTAAGGAGTATGGTGACTGGAGACTCTTCCATATTGATTACACAGAGTGTTTCTTTACTGTGTGAGTCCTTTGGTTTGTTTAAATGTTAAAGGTATGATTAATGTTTCTTCCACACTGAAGGCATTCATGATTTCCTCTTCAATGTTGGGTTTCCTCGTGTCGTCTAAGGGAAGAACGATGACTGAAGAACTTCCCACATAGCTGGCATTCATACGGTTGCTCTCCAGTGTGGGTTCTCTCATGTCGCCTAAGATTAGAATATTGACTGAAGGCATTCCCACACTGATGACACTCATATGGTTTTTCTCCTGAGTGTGTTCTGTTATGCCGTCTAAGTTCAGAACTTTGACAGAAATCCTTCCCACATAGAAGACATATATGTGGTTTCTCTCCTGTATGGATTCTCTTGTGCTGGCTAAGGCCAGAGCTTTGTCTAAAGACTTTCCCACACTGATGGCATTCATAACTTTTCTCTCCAGGATGAATTCTCTCATGTTTCCTAAGGTAAGAACTTTGACTGAAAGCTTTCTCACATACATGGCATTCATATGGCTTCTCTCCTGTGTGAGTTTTCTCATGTTGTCTAAGGTATGAACTTTGACTGAAGACTTTCCCACACAGATGACATTTATATGGTTTCTCTCCAGTGTGGATTCGAATGTGGTTTCTAAGGTCAGAATTTTGCAAAAAGCCATTCCCACATAGATGACATTTATATGGTTTCTCTCCACTGTGAATCATCTTGTGTCGTCTAAGGCTAAAGAAATTACTCAAGGCTTTCCCACATAGATTACATTCACATGACACATCGCTAGTGTGAATTTGATTAAGGGATGACTGATCATGAAGTGATTTTCCACAGTGTTTGCTGACAGGAGGTTTCTTTCTCATTTGAACTGGCAAGCGTCGAGGCAATGAAGATCTGTGAGTAAATTCATCAACCACATCAATACATTCAATGGTATCCCCTTGAGTGTGAGATACATGCTTTGGGGAAGGAGATAAAAGGTTATTAATGGTTTGCCCACCTATATCCATACATTCATTTCTCTACATATAAATTCTAGAATATAAGTCAGTAATAATCCCTTGATGAAGTATTTCAAATATTATTGCATATACATGTTGTGTTACTCTCCTGGAGGGATAAATATTTTCTCTTTTGTAGTATACCAACTGCAGAGGTGTCAGATTAATTTTGAAGCCTTCAATATGTTTCAAAGTTTAGATAATGAGCAGTGTTCATGCAATTGTGTTTCTTTCTTTATTATTATTTTTCTTTAGATTTCAAGTCATTACTTTGAAGTCATGTTAATTTCTTAACTGATTTTAAACTACCCAAAACATTTTGCCTAGAATGTGCTTAATCCCACCTTAATTACATTAGGAGATTCTGCTCATTTACTAACTCATCTCATTGGAAGATCTTTAATTTAGATGACTAGAGTTCACACGCATGAAACTTACCATTGGCAGAGATAATTTCTTCATGCTGTTATGTTTCATTGATATCATTTCTTGATTTTTAAGGGGATTTCTCCTGCCTAAAGCAATTGAAAAAAATGTAATAGGTTAGAATGGCATTAGGGGAATGAAAATATAGAAAAATACCAAGGTTCATTTCAGTATGTTTTAAAAAAATGGCAATTAGGTGGAGAAAGGTGTCAAATAAAGAAATACTCTAGGTAGTAGAAACATTTTAAAGGACATTGTCAATTAAAAGAAAAAAAATCAGGGTTGAAACATGAAAAACAGTATGTGACTATGAGATGTTGGGTCAGCAAATGGTGGGAATATTTTTAAATGGGTAGATCAGGACAAGAATCACTATGTTAAAGTTAAACTACAATAATTACACAAATATCCTTCTCCCTAAAGGCAAATAAAATGGCAGGAAGACATGAAGTGTAATTGGTATATGCAAGGAATGATAATAACATGAGTAATTTTGCCCCAGTGTCCTCATTGACATTTCGGAATATATCACTCACTTCACAACATCTTCAGATGGTATTTCCAGGGATGTATTCACTCACTGACCAAGGCCTCTGCATTGAAGCACAGGTCCCTGATGCTTACCTTGACTCTGGTGTTGGAGAAATCCACTTCCTTGACTCCACAGCTCTTTTCCTTGCTCCAATTGGAAAAGAACATCTGATTTGAATATCTGATAGCCTGTTTGTGGGAAAAAAAAATATGTGGATTGTGAGATCTGTGCTAATTAACACTTGCTATCATCAAGTCTAGTGCAGGCTACTGAGGAAGAATAAAGAGATGATTGAAGGTCAGTCCTTGAAACAACATATTCAACAGAGAAAACATGGAAGGCCCCTCACTGGACCTGGAAGAAATCCAGACTTACAGCAAAAACAGGGGGGACTGCTAGATGCTGATGCCCATACCCAAGTTCAAAGAAAGAATGCAGAATCCTGCCTTTTCAAAATGGAAGAAATTAAATGTCTTGCCAGTATGTTGAAGATATTTTCAAACAGCATGCAATAAACATAACCTTTACAAGGATAATCAAAATTATACTGTTTTCACTACTCTGTTCCCAAGCCTCCATGTAGAGACTAGAACAGAATAATTATTTTAAAAATATTTAAACAATTACTTATGCATTAAAATAGTCATTGAATTCCTAGTTCTGTTCTGAGTGTTGGTGACTGAGTAGCAAGAAAAGCATTAATTTGTGGGCAAGATTATATTCTAGTGTGGTGACAAAAAGTAAAGTGTATAGAAACATCTTTCTTTTAAGTATTTATGCAGGTTATGAAAGATTCAGGGCAGTGATTGGAATGGGGTATGGAGAAGCTGTTCTAGATGCTTGTTCAATGAGTGAATGAATGGACACATACACAAATACATGTCGACAGACTCACCCACGGAGACCAGATGATTGATACTTTCCAGCATCACATCTCTGTACAGCTTTCTCTGGGATGTGTCCAGCAGGACCCACTCTTCCTTGGTGAAGTCTACAGCTATATCTTCAAACGTCACTGATTCCTATAACATGGATATACTGGTTTAGATAGAGCAATCCCTACCAATGTCCATGGTCAGAGGGTTGAGATGACAGCACAGAGGAAGTGATGGGAAGCTGAGTGTATAGAAAGATCAATCTGTGCTAGGGGTTCCACTCAGTTTACTGTCATTGCTGAGCTGGTATTCAACTTTCAGATATATTCATAGAGACCTACATACTCTGACTTCATAATATTTTATTGTAAAGGAATATCACATGAAATGTGTTGTAATCAATGTGGAAGTGTTTCAACAACCTATTTTTTGGGACTTCCAGACAGATGATTATAAAATATTCACTTGAAATTCATATATAACCTCTCTTCTCCATTAATTTCAAGCAACTCTACAGATCCATCACAAGACAAACAAGAACTATGAAGTGCTGATTTTAAACAGTGACCATTGGTTTAAATTATGTCCCAAGATGAACTCCTGGTTCCTTGACTATGAACTGATTTAAAAACTTGTTATGAGTGTTGAAAGATCCAATGTATTAATGTATGAAGTGTTTCCTGTCTAGCAAACCTGCATTAAATACAACAGATTAATATGTTAAATCATTAAAATATCAGAGAATCGTGAATTAATATCCAGCGTTCCTCAGAACTGAACAAGATTCATACAGATCTTGGTACTTGATTTCTCTCTTGCTACAGGACTCAGGTGTTCGTAACAAACTGTAAGGTCAGATGGTTCAGCAGCACAAGCCAGGGTCCTCTGTGATGGCTGTACTGAAGGACAGTCCTAGCCTGACCATTCCTGTGGTATGAGGAATGTCCCTCTCAACTTTCTCAGGGACCTCAAAGGCCAATTACCACTGTTTCCCTTGTATCTTTGTCTTGACTCCATGCCAAAGGATAAAAGAAGCCCCATTATTGGTTTTGATCTATCTAGTTTTACTCCTTTATGTGTAGCACAATTAAGAAAATACTACTCCATGCATATTCCTTCCAGCTATCAAATATGAACAAGAGGTTAACTACCAAGTGGTAAAATGTGTGACTGGGGACAAGAATGATAATAATAAGTTTATTCTTTTTGTGTGTGTGTGTGAGTAATTTCAGCCCTGTGCTAACATCTGCCAATCCTCCTCCTTTTTTTTTTTTTTTTTTCTGAGAAAGACCAGCCCTGCGCTAACATCCCTGCCCATCTTCCTGCACTTCATATGGGACGCCGCCACAACATGGCTTGCCAAGAACTGCATTGTTGCACTCCCGCGATCAGAACGAGCGAACCCCAGGCCACTGCAGCAGATCTCATGCACCCAACTGCTTGTGCCACCGGGCCGGCACCAATGATAATTTTAATTACATATCTTTAGAAATTTTCACAAGTGTAAATATATTCTCATGATTGTAAGTGGTTTAAAATTGGGAAAAAATAACATAATTCCTCATTCCTTCTACACGTCTCTCCTGCTCCTCTCACCACTGAACAACCCTCACACCAGGTCTTGTAACATTGGATTGATTACACTCACTTGCTGAAACATCTGCCTCCCTAATGACTGTAATGTTCTGCTTCTCACTCAATTCCATCACTTGCAATCACCACCATCCTAAACCCATTACATCCTTAAACAGAGTTAATAAGTTCATTATTGGCAAATGAGGACTTGGGCTTGGTGAAAGAAAGCAAACTTCTCTTGTCTCTTCTATAAATACAGAAGCTTAATGGAGGCTATCATAAACATGTGTAATGTTAGGAAGGAGATTAGTTATTGATGAGGCCCTGACCCAGGATAACTATCCCAAGTCCTGGGCAAACTTCATTGGAACTCAGATGCCTGAGGGACACCTGATTGCTCTTAGAACATCCATGCCAATAGGAATTACTTGCTCATCTAATGGAACTAGGGATGTAACTTCTGTAGAAAGAGGCATTCTTTACTCACAAGTGGCTGCATTGTCAATAATTCAGTTTCCAGGTGTCTTTATCTTGGTTTTCACTCACAGACAGTCCAAGCACTAAGCAGGCAAATCTGAGAATACAGAAAGAAGCCATGAGACCCCAGTCCTGTGCACAATGTCCAGCCCCACCTGTCAGGAAGCCCCAAACGTTCACCTGGGTATGACCCCCAGCCCAACAAACTGAAACAAGTGGTGCACTCTAAGAATAAGATGCAGAGGATTCTTCTCTCCCAGGTTCAAATGTTAAGAAGGCTGTAGCTGTGATTGATAATAAAGAAAGTCAAAATACAGATATATTACAAATAAGAGCGTGACAAGCATTGTGTTTTGTATTTTAAAAAGACTTATGACATCCAGACTTGTTCAATTCCCTCCCTGATTCCAAAGCATCATGATCCCTGACTCAGTACACATGTAGAACCTAAAGGTATACATTGTGAAATTTCTCAGATTTCATTATTCTCGCCTTATGCACTAGCAATGGTCCTCCAACATCCATGGCAGCCCTCTAGAGCCTCACTCTTCCTGTTCTCCCTCAACCCTGACTTTTAGATCTGTCCCCCACGGACTTGGACATCAAGCAACTAAGAATCTATTTTATGATGGAGTTAATCAATTCAAAGACTTATTCCATTTGGAGGGATTAATGGCATGGGTCTCACCAGTCCAGTCCTTAAAATCCCCTGCCTCAGAAAGTAGCAGGAGCACATGAGTCATCATGTTACTGTCATGTTTATCTCAGTCCTCTAGGTCAAGGATGCTCAGATAATATGGAAGGGCTAGGATTTAGGAGACAATCTAGCTGCTCCATCTGATAGTTTAGTCAAGTAGTAGCTGAAATCCTCCAAATCCTGTTCTATATTAATCTTCTTTAGCTGCAACCTCCATCATTTTCATTATGTAGAGTCACTTACATATATGTATATGTACATGCAAATATATATATACACACACACACACTGTGAGAGAGAGAGGAACATTTATCAACTATAATTTCTCCTCTATCATATAAATAATAATTAAATGTATTTCATGGACAAATCACAAAAATGCACCATAAACAGAGGGATAGTTAACTCACCGGTTGGTACCTTTCGCCCAGGAAAAAGAGAAGTTAAATTGCTATTGTGTGACTATTTATTTGCAGACTTACATATATTTGCTCATTTAATCCCCACAATAATCTTGTTAATTATAGTTTATTTTCCAATTTAACAAATGACATAAGCGGAGGTTCCAAAAACTTTAGTAATATTACTAAGTCACACAGCTAGAAAACGGAACAGCTGTCATTTCCTTTTGCTCAGCCTGTCTCCTGTGCTCAAATTCCTTTAGGGTCAAACAGCACACCTAGGTGTTACCTGGCATAGTAACTCTAACGTGAGTATTCAGAAGCACCATGTTATTACAATGTCTTTTTCTTCTTGCATTTTCACAAAATCACTCCTTCCGCCCAGGTTCTCTACCACATGGGAATCTCCAGAGTATTGACCCCACCTTCCAAACATCATAATCTTTCTTCATATTTTTGCCCAGTTTCATCGAAATTACTCATTTCAACACGCATTTACCAAGACCCACCTGTTTTTTATCCCTTGGACTATTTGCCACATCAGCTCAAGGCCCCATAGCAGCTGCCTCTTCCACGACTGCAGCTGACAGCACATGGGGAAGATGTGCATCCCAGTCTAAACACAGGATCATCATTCCAGATGGGTTTCAATTACATCTATTAATTGCATTATATTCTGCTGGAAAAAAAAAGTCACTCTTCCAGTACCGGTGACTGTATGGCTTAAACAACAGAAATTTATTTTCTTATCATTCTGGAGGCTACAAGCCTTAGGTCAAGGTATGTGTGGGGTTGTTTTTTTCTGGGACCTTTCTCTTTGGCTTGTAGACGGCTCTCTTTTCTCTACATTCTCTATGTGCCTGTGCCCTAATTTCCTCTTGTAATAAGGGCACCAGTCATATTAGATTAGGGTCCTCTTTATTAATTACTTCCACTCTAAAGTACCTAACTCCAGATAAAGTTATATTCTGAAGTCCTGGGGGTAAAGACTACAAGATAAGAATTTGCAGGCCACACAGTTCAGCCCTTGAATTACAGATGAATTACATAATATGACAAAGTAATTCAGTTTATCCCTGTGATATCTACAAATATTCATATATTCATATCCAGTGGTTACTTATTTTCTCCTATTAAACTCAAAAGTCATGCTACCCCTGGCAATCTCTACTTCTGAATCACCCTCTCTCCTTTTTTGCAGGAACTATATTATTGATTTAAATTAAGTCTCTTTTAAGGTAAACCTCTGTATATATTCATGATCAATCCCCTCATTATGTCTGTTCTATCTTGAAACAGAAATCTTCTTTGAAGATATTTTCTCTCAAGCTCCTGCTTCACAATAAAATTGAAAGTGCAGTTATCAGATTCAATCAGACATAAAAGAGAAGCTCTGGATAAATGCAGGAATCTACTAATGGCACACATGCATCCAGTGTCCAGGAGCACTCTTAATGCCCAAGAGACACTCAATGAATACTATTTAGTGATTGAATTAGCCAGAACACATGGGAGTATCCAAGGCGAGAAGGAAGATCTAGGAAACCTAAGCAAAAATTGACCATGAGATTCTATTTGGTTTTGACTTCAGGGCAAATTCAGAGTGAAATGGAACATTGTTTTCTACTTCTAGAATTTTTCTTTTATAGAACGTTAGGAATATGGAAATTCCTATTTGTAATCCAGGGAACCCCTATGCATCTGCAACAGAGCAGCCCTATGGGTAGAAAGAAAGAATGCACCAGGCATCCCTGTGCTACGTCCATGCTTCCCAGGAGTAGGTGCCAGAGGAGGTCACTGAATGGGTCAGAACTGGGGCACAAAAGCAGCCCCTCAGGAGCCGATCTTTCTTAGATTATGGAAAATCCTGACCAGATCCCTCAAACTCTTGGCATATCCTGTGTTTATGAGCCATTATTTTGAGACAGAGACATTTCCTGCTATAGCACAACACTGGCACGTATTTATCCCCAAAATATTTCCGTGAATTTCTGCTGTTTAAAGAGAATTAACCTGAATGATAATGACTTGAAAAAAATAACTAATGCAATAACTATTAAAAAAGCTGAAGTAAAATAGGTTGGAATGAAAAAGTAATTGAAGATCTATATTCAAGGAATCTTTGCCTTTGAGCAGAGGAAAATCACTTAAATTATCCGAGAAGTTTAGGAATGAACTGACTCCCAATTATTAAAAACCTTATTTAAATAGACTTGAAATCAAGAATGAAGGTGAGAGATTTTAAGACAAAAGAATGACGGTAAGTGCTGGAAGACAAGAGAAGGAAGAAAAATGACTTGGCAGAGCTCTGAGCTTCCACGGGTAAAATGAAATCGTTTAAGAGAAGAGGCCATTTTGGGAAATGAAAAAGAAAAAAGGGAATAGCTGCTGCTCAGATATCACGCTCAGATATCTTTGGATGACAGGCTTTAAAATGAGCAGAAGGAAAATTTAAGAAAAAACTTTTGAGGGGGGGCCCTGGTGGCGTAGTGGTTAAGTGCACGTGCTCTGTTTCAGCAGCCGGGGGTAGCAGGTTCAGATCCCCGGCGTGTACCAACACACTGCTTGTCAAGCCACGCTGTGGCGGTGTGCCATATAAAGAAGAGGAAGATGGGCACAGATGTTAGCCCAGGGCCAGTCTTCCTCAGCAACAAGAGGAGGATTGGCATTGGATGTTATCTCAGGGCTGGTCTTCCTCAAAAAAAAAAAAGAAAAAACCTTTTGAAAGGATTACAGATAAATTGAAAGCTAACAAAGAGAAGTCTGGAGCCCATAGAATCAGTGTTGCCACTAAATATAGCAAAGGAAATAATATAAAAATAATTTTATGATTTAATTCATTAAAGAAATAATAAAATATATGAAAGCATAATTTTAGCATTTGTTAAAATCCATTAAGTATTTGGGAAAAAAAACATATGAAACTTCAAAAATTAGCAAAATTCCCCCATGGAGTCTATATTCAAAGGTCAAGAATTATTGGAAGGTGATTATAAAAACTCAAGGAAAATATGAGACTATTTCACTCAACAAACTGTGATATTGGAGAATTCCTACACATCCTTCAGGGAAACCAGCTGGGATCCTGGTTTATAACCAAGTATACTTTTCGTCAAATATCACAACTAG
This sequence comes from Ceratotherium simum simum, assembly GCF_057802395.1. Lineage (NCBI taxonomy): Eukaryota > Metazoa > Chordata > Mammalia > Perissodactyla > Rhinocerotidae > Ceratotherium > Ceratotherium simum. The sequence goes on from NC_141927.1 coordinate 7,976,710, forward strand.
AGATGGATTTAGAGAAGACTTGTTTGTAAGGATAATGCATAGATGAAACAATAACTTAACTGATCACAGAGAGACTGTGCCGGGGACAGAAAAGGGCATGTTATGAGATGGAAGTCAAATCAAACCTATTTTATGATGGACTCCAGTGTGGAGTGATCAGAAACTATCTCAGGAAATGGATTAAATGCATTTCAAAAATCATACCTAGACAAGCAATCTTTAGAAGGACTAACAAAATCTATTCAATGCTCCTAAATTATTCATTAATTTATGCAAAATATACTGACCAACCTCTCCCTAAAGCAAGAGTAGTGACTTAGGTCTCTGGCGACCTCAGGGTGGGTGGTGGCACAACTTAGGCTCTTCCTCCAGTTCTCTTAAAGAGCTGCCTGGATGGAGACATTCTACTTCTTTAATATCATCTTAATATTAAGAACATTGCTACCCATTTAGAGGCAGAATTATTTTTCAGCCATTCCAGGGTTATATGGACACACTTATTTATTTCTGGGCTGCAGCTTTAGGGACCTTTGTTTCCCCACACCAAAACCGTGTTCTCAAACATCTGTCCATAAAAACACCTGATATCTATATACAGTCACTTGCGTGTTCCTTTCCTTTCAGTTCAGAACTACAGTTGGCAAAAGTCATGTCACTAAGTGAGGTCTCTCCGATTTCAACACTAATGATTGGCTAGGCACTATTGCAGGTGCTAAGAATATAGCAGTTGACATAACTGAAAGAGTTTTACCTTCTTGCCTCTTACATTCTATAAATGTACAGACAGGATAGCAAAGAACAAGCATCGAGTCCAGGAAAATAGATTTAAACATGAAGAAAGTATGAAACCAAAACTACTTACTTCAAATTAATAGTGAAAGTGGAAAAATATATCACCTCAGATTGTATCACATTTCAAAGCTCAACTTTTCATGATTTTCAACCTCCAATAGATCCAAAGAAATTCAGGAATGGTGAAATTCTAATTAAGTTCACAATTATTCTAGAATTTTATAATGAAAGCACAATACCATGAAACAGAATATCTACTTTTAAGGTGCATAATCGATCATGCATACAAATGGATTGTGTACTAGGAGGGAGGAAAATTTCTTAGTTTTTTAAAAAAGGAATATGCCACAGCCCTACAAACAAGGAAATAAAACCAGAAAATAATGACAACCATAGAAGACACAATCTGTCAACTGAAAAGTAAGGGAAAATATATCTTTTAAATACAGTTGGCACAAATATTGTTAAAGTACATTATGAAAAATGCTAACACTTGAATACAGTAACATTATGTATAAGTACAAATGGAACAAAGCTTAAACAACAGTCAAAGGAAATTATTTGCTTTCAATATATATTAAATTTTTTAATGAATAAAATAAATATGAGCACCTATCTCAAGATGGTTAAGAAATAAAATGAAGAATATCATTTGATGAAACTCATACAAGAAAATTAATTCAAAGAAGCAGAAAGTGAAGCATTTATAACAGCAAAAAATAATAAAAATTTAAGATGTAGATCAACATGCCAACTGAACTTTCCAAAATGAAGAAAATGCTCTATATCTGCATTGTACAATACAGTAAATGCCAGACACATGTTGTTAGAAAATACTTGAAATTTGGTTAGCACTACTGAGTATCTGAGGTGTGGCATTTTTATTTTATTAATTTAATTTTTTTAGCCACATGTGGCTGATGGTTACTGTACTGAACAGCTCAGATCTAGGATCTTCGAGTAAACAGATAAAATGACTAAATCCAAGGCAAAACAGGAAAAAGGACACAAATAGTCAAAACTAGGAAATGAGAGTGGTGAAATAAATGTAGACACAAGGAAATTTGAAGATCCTAAGAAGTTGCTTTGATATGACTAACGCCTAAAGACAGGTAGGACTTCTGTAATTTTAAGGGAATGGGGCCAGCTCATATTTCATGGTGTGAAGAACTCACCAGAACCCGATATTGAAGGAGATGGTGAAGCCAAATAGATTCTGAGGCAAGTTCCACAGACAGGGCATCAATTCCTCTTCTTCCAGTGTTGTGAACTCTGCAGTGTCTTCTACTCTGGGCAAATGAGTCCATCCTCTGTTTGACTTCCCTTTATATAGGGAAAACAGTTAATAAACCTAATCAAGGCTACATTCCAGGGACACACTCTGATTGGATAGATGTCAGTCAGGGCTTCAGTTGGTGGGACACACCCTGTTCAATTTGATTAGATTTTCTAGACTAATACAAAGTTATAACCGTCACACCAAGTTGGAGAGCAAAGCTGTAATGACATTGTGAAGGGATATTAGTAAGATTCATTCTTTCCTTTGCTCATTCATAAATACATTTTAGTGCATTCTTTGTTCCAAGAAACATTATATGTCTTGGAAATAAATCAGAACACCAGACTAAATGGGATTCTATGGGCATGAATCTGGAATTAACTGGAGGAAAAATGGACTTAAGATGAAAAATGCTGTGATGAGCATACCGGTGCATATATCTTTTTGAATTAGTTATTTCATGTTCATCGGATAAACACCCAGTAGTGGAATAGCTGGATCATATGGTATTTCTATTTTTAAATTTTTGAGAAATCTCCATACTATTTTCCATGGTGGCTCTACCTTTTTTGCATTCCCACCAGCAGTTTATGAGGGTTTCCTTTTCTCCACATCCTCTCCAACACTTCTTGTTTCTTGTCTTGTTGATTATAGCCACTCTGCTGGGGGTGAGGTGATATCTCATTGCAGTTTTGATTTGCATTTCCCTGATAATTAGTGATGTTGAGCATCTTTTCATGTGCCTGTTGGCCATCTGTGTATCTTTTTTTGAAAAATGTATGTTCATATCCTTTCCACCACTATGTTCACTGCAGCATTATTCACAATAGCCAAGACTTGGAAGCAACCCAAGTGTCCATAGACGGATAAATGGATAAAGAAGATGTGGTCTGTATAGATACACAATAGAATACCACACAGCCATAGAAAAAGACAAAATTGTGCCACTGGTGACAATATAGATGGACTTTGAGGCTGTTATGGTACGCAAATTAGTCAGACAGAGAAAGACATATACCATCGAATTTCGCTAATATGTGGAAGATAAACAACCAAACAAACACATAGATAATGAAAAAAGATTGATGATTACCAGACGGGAAGGAGTTGGAGGGAGGCCGAAAGGGGTAAAGGGGCACCTTTGTATGTTGATGAATAAAAACTAGACTGTTGGTGGTGAACATGATTCAGTCTCCATGGAAACTAAATTATAATAATTTGCACCTGAAATTTAAACAACATTCTAAGCCAATATGACCTCAATAAAATAATAAATAAAATTAAATTAAAAATGAACAAATATGAAGATTTAAAATATAAATTATTATTGACAAAATAAGATATATTTCTGGGATCGATAGCTTGATTGTTAGGGTAGTGATCCTATGGTACTTTCAATAACATGTTAAGAAAGTATTAACTATTCATAGAAAGTGGAAAGGCAAATTTATACTGTATTTCTTGGTTAGTGGTGAAATAAAAAAAAGTATTACTACATAGTAAATTATTTCACTTGTATGTCTTTCACAATTGATATATGCATTTGAATGGAATTCTTACGGTTGTTGAAATAGGCTCTTCTGGCTTAAAATTTCTTTCCCCAAGAGGAAATCATTAAACCATGGGAAATAGTAAGGGTTCAATTGTATCTGAGGACATTTTGGTTATTTTTCTAAAAATACTTGGCTATCCTATTAGGTCATGCATGTCAATTCCTTCTCCCATGCTCATTAAAGATTATTTCAAATCTTTGCTATCACCATCCGATCTCCACAGACTCATCCTTTCTCTCATATTTATCAGATGGTTTGTAAACTATTTAACAAATGAAATTGATAATTCTGGATGTAGATACGTTCAACCACTAGATGTAAATTATTTCTGCATGCTCATTCATTGTTTATGCCACCTTCCTCATAACAGGAAAGGAATTACATTTAATCTCAGTTAGGTCATTAATTTCAAGGTTTGTCTTCTCCTGCCACATCATGAATTGTAAGTTATAATTTAAAACCTATACACTTTAAAATAAACTACTGCCTCTTAATCTGATCCTTCCTCTCAGCCTTTAAAATGTTATAGTATCACTCAACCTGAAATGTGAATTGAAAAAATAAAAGGAAACAAAAGACTTTGAACTCCTTTAATTTCCAGTTTCCCCCTCTCCTCTCCTTTTAAATCCAAGTCGAGGGGAGAGTCCATTCACCAATATTTCTTCTCATCCCACACCAATCTGAATTTTTCCCCATTAATTCATGCATCTCATTATTGCTGACAACACTAATGATCTAACCAACATAAAAATCTCATGAGTTATCATCGGTGTACATGTTGTTTTCAACTTCAGCAGAATTTCATTGCTAATGCTCATGAGTCCTATTTTCCCTGGAATCTTTTCACTGTTGTCATGGTCTTAGGTCCCAGAGAACAGAAGAGACGGAGTTTACTGTGCTGGATGTTTATTAGGGAGTGATCTTGAGATGAACTTCTTTGGATAGGATTGGGAGAAAGGAACACATGCTGAGGGAGAAGTCTAGCTGCAATGCAGCCTTACAGCATCATCTGACCCCAGTTTGCCATAGAACCAACATGACCCATCATATTTTTCCTAAATTGAACAAAAGTGGCCCAACCTCTATCAATCATTACATGCCAGACACTCTGGGGAGTGTGTCACCTTGAGGCAGGTGGCTCTTTGCACTGAGTCAATCCCAGCATATGCTGACAAAATTTTGGGAGCTAAATGTTTGCGCTAAGTGGTGCTTCTGTGCGGGAGGTATGGACCAGGACATGTAGCAGCCTTCCTTGCATGTAGCTGTACCCTGTCAGCTCCTACCCCTGGCCATTACCTAGAAGGAGCCAGGTTTATAGGACTTTCTTACCCCGTCTTCTCTGGCTCACCATATACCTTTTAGAATATAAGCTTTTACTCACAGGGTAGTATGAGATGGATAATGTAGAACAGTTTTCCCAGTTCACCTTTAGCCTGGGATTTGGATATGGGCCTGCCCAAGAGAGAAAATAGATCAAATTTCTGAGTCATTTTTTGGTCAGGATTCTCTGGAGAAACACAACCAATACGGGTGTGTACATGTGTGCCTGTGTGTGTGTGTGTGTCTGTGTGTGTGTATAAATGGCTCATGTGATTATGAAGGCTGAGAAGTCCCTAGTTCTGCAGTCCACACACTGGAAACCCAGAAGAGCTGATGTATAGATCCAGCCCATGTCTGAAGGCCTGAAAACCAGGAGAACCAATGTTGTAGTTCCAGTCTGAGGGCCAGCAGGCTCAAGACCTGGGAAGAGCAGATGATTTAGTTCAAAAGCAGTCAAGCAGGAGGAACTCTCTATTGTTAGGAGTTGGGTCAGCCTTTTTGTTCTATCAAGGCCTTGAAATGATTGGAGGAGCCCCCCCACTCCACATTAGAGAGAGTAAACTGTTTGATTAGTCTATTCATTTAAATGTTAATGTCATCCTCAAACACCCTCACAAACACCCAGAATAATGTGTGACCAAATGCATGGACACTGATTGGCCCATTCATGTTGATATATAGAATTAACCATTACACTCTCTGATACTTGAAGCTTTGGTGATGACATTAATGTCTCACCATGTTAAAATCCTTGAATGACTTGCCAGGAATTTTGTGTGGAGAGTTTCTGCGGAAGGAGGTGATCAATCTGGAGAATGAAGAGGTGACAAACCTCTTTGATTACAGACAGCCCTGAAGTCATCTGCTGAGATATGTGGTGAAGTCAGGGAGGGAGGGACACAAGGAAATCCTGGTCCCAGCCACCTGGAGGAGGAAGTAGAGATCAGATCAATCGGGATCATGGGGAGATCTCTAAGTCATCTCCTGGGCACTTACCTTCCAGAAAACAAACCCACCCACTCGCCCCTGGTTGGCGATTGAGCAAGACTAGCCTGAGGGGAGGGGCAGTGGTTTCCTTCTGAACACTCACGCCCACACCTGTGGACCTATAGGTTGGGGTCAGACCAGCCACCAGGTGTTTTGGCACATTGAGTGGCTTCAGGAACCACAGCAGGTGTTTGCGAGACTCTGCCTGCTCCTGTGACTGAGGATGCAACTGACTGACCACAGAAATTAACCCAAGTCCAGTTAGGCCTAAGCTGGGATGAGGCCCAGTTTGCTGCCAATTGGTGCCCCGGCTAAGCAAATAGAGTCCTTGTCTGAGTCGATCTGTCCCAGGATGAATTGAGGCTTGTCTCAGTGTCCAGTCCTCCTGGGGAGAGGTGGGGTCATGTTCTCCCACTTGAGTTTGGTGACTTGTGAACAAATGGAATAGAGAGTATACTCACTGCTTGTTTCTGCCTCAGGAGTTAAGACACTGATGTCTTGTGTTTCCCATCTATTGAAACATTCTTTGGGGAAGTTTAAGGGATAATGACAGAATCTGAGAGCACTACCATAGAGATGTCATGTGCAGCTATCCCAGAACAGCAGAGCCCAATCTCCCAGTCATCCCTTCCAAGGCACCAGAGAAGTGAGTGGAGCCGTCCTAGCTTATGAAACCAGCATAGACACCGCCTGAATCCCATCCAGGGTCCACAGTTGAGAGGAGGCCTGAGAGCGCTAAGACTGTCTTAAATGTGAAAGGAAGCCAGGCTCACAAGGAGGCAGGAAAGATGAGATTGGAGTTGGATGGGTGTGTGGTCCTGACAAAGAGCATCTTCATCAGACACTGAGCAGAACTTCACTGTCTTTCCCTGTATCTTAATCGTTTTTTCCCCCAAATTTGGACACAGATATCTCTCCCCTCTCCGCTTTTTAAAATGTTGCCTAAATACCTAGGATTTCAGGAAGTATGATCAGAATTGGTGGTGTTGACAATAAGTCTTGTACAGAACCCCCTTTTTTTTAGACAAGTCACAGCAAACTGGACAGATGCAGCAGTGACCGAGGTCTGCGTATGAGGAGATTCAGTATTTTCCCAAAGGAAGATATTTGGCAGGTCACTTTCCTGTGTTTAGCCAATTGTGAGGGGAGATCATCAGAGTCTCTATTATGCAAACCCTGGTGCATCTCAAGGTGACATTTACATAATATACAATGAGAATGGTGACAATTGAGTTTTGATAAATGGTTCTGGGGAAGACAAAATAGGATTTTATGATATGACCAGCTTTCCTATATCCCAACAGCTGCCCCCAAGACTGATGTGATTACTGGTGGCAGAACTTCAGAAGGGTCCTATTGTGAACAAGCTCTAGGTTTCCATGCTTTGTAGTTTAAATTCTCCCTCAGTGCTGCTGGTCTCTCGGCATATTCTGGTACTTATGACAAGGTGGCACTTTACACAGAGTGTTGTCTATATAGGAACCCTGTTTCTCTCTGATAACAGGAGTTTTCTGATATCTTGCCTGATCCTGTCTTTCAAAACTCAATTATCTTTTATATGAATATATATATACGTATTCTTGATTATTGGGCCACATTTTCATTCTCATTTTGTAGTTCTGATGTAGGAGTCAATATTTAACTTAGATAAAAGAGAAATATGTATTTACATTTTTACCATCAATGTTTATTTATTTCTATATCTTTAAATTTGTGAAGGCAAAATAAAGAGAACACTGTCTAACTAATGAAAATATGTAATTTATTTGTACATTCATATTAAGGAATTCATTTATGGAAGTGTTTGATTTTTCACATGGAAAACTTGCAACACATCACCTTCAATGAAGCATATTTGTTCCTGGTCATGGTGGAGAAAGGGCATCTTCCAGGAGAGAAGGTGGAGTGCGGAGGGCAGGTCAGGGTGGAAGGAGGGCCGTTCAGGAGAGAGAGCAGTGCATCCACTTCCCCAAGGCTGATTGTGACAGGGAGGCCTCTGAAATCCAAAGATATGTTGTTGCATTGTTTTGTCCTTCTCTAAGCTCAACCTCAGATTCACAAGTTGATCAGAATGGTTTCATTGTTTAAATAACTCTTACTAATTTAAGAATTTTATCGCAAATTACTCTATTTCATTTTGTCCCCATTCATGGTAGCAAATTTTAGAAAAGTTGGTTATGCCTAAATTATACTTACACTTTTTCTATGTATTCACCCTTCATGAGTCTATTTATAGACTATTTTATTTTTCTCCTCTAGTGGTTTCCTTATAATTACTGTCATCAAGGAAAGCAGAACTTTACCAATCCTGAAGAAGGAATGGATTTTCCACAGGTAAACCAGGAGAATAAAAGTAAATCAAGTTACCATGTTGACAAATAATATCTTAATATGAAAAGCAGCACAGATAAATGCATAAAGCTTTCGTGCATTTATCTTTTGAATATCTTTAAGGGCAAAGTTTCTATCTTGACTTTTAAAAAGCTTTCCTGAACCCTCCCTCCATTTTCCTGCTCACACTGTGTTCCTCACTACCTTTCACTTCAGGCTCCCTTCAGACAGATTGTCCTAGGAAGGGGGATCTTTATTCCTATTTCTATTTCCAAGTGCATGTCTGGGTAGCTTTCTTCCTCCATTTGTTCTAACAGTTGGTTCACTTGTGTTCCCGGTTTTTGTCTTGTTTTCTCATTCTTGTCCCATCTTCTCCCTCAGTGTGTAATTTACCTGGGGGAAATTTGTCACTGAGTTAAAGTAATCACAAAACTATATATTTATTTTCACTTACATATTGTAAAAGATGTCATCATCTCTCCATGCATGACATCAAATTGAGGAGATTTTCATTACCATGGGACATTTTACATAGTATATAAATTTTCGTACTGAAATTGATTCATGCACTTATTTCTAAACTTCTATACGGATTGCTTCATCATTTTCTTCCCTTAAGGGATGGCCCCTTTGATTCTCAAAGGACAAGAGGGCTTTTCTCAGAGGCTGCAGGTGGGAGACAGTTCAGGTCTGTGGTAGTTAGATAGGAGATTGACTTCATAAGCAGGATGCGTACATCTCCTAACTTGCTCTTATAGATGAAGAGAAAATAATAGATACCTTTTTCTAGGACAAATAGAATACACATTAATGAATATTTCAACACAGTGATATATATGTTCTTATATATAATACCCTTTATCTGTAGCATTCCTTTAAGACTAAAGATTCTGGGCCGGCCCCGTGGCTTAGCGGTTAAGTGCACGCACTCCACTGCTGGCAGACCGGTTCAGATCCCGGGCACGCACCGATGCACCACTTCTCTGGCCATGTTGAGGCCGCGTCCCACATACAGCAACTAGAAGGATGTGAAGCTATGACATACAACTATCTACTGGGCCTTTCTTTGGGGGGAAAATAAATAAATAAATAAAATTATAGAAAAAAAAAGACTGAAGATTCTATGTCTCCATGGTTTCTTGTATTTATTGAAATCCTATATTGATTTAGATTTAATTCTTGAGAGACTCCATCAGTGTCTCCAATCACTCTGTTTCTTAGTTTCATTAACTGCTGGATATTTTCATAGACATTTTGCTAGATGGGGACCCTGTCCTCTCAGTTGTGTCAGGTATTGTTTGAGTAGTTTTCCATATCCTATTCCTTCTACTGGAAGGCCAACAGATGCTTGAGTTTGTTGAGGTGGCTCCTGTTGCGATTATTGTCTCATTTTCCGCCTCACTGTGTAATTACATTTGGGATATTAATGACAAATTTTGCATTCCTTGATAAACATACTTTTATTCAGCTAAACCATTACAATATTTTACAAATTATAATGTGTTTAATGGTATCATTAAACAAAATGGACACTGGTCCACTGAACTGTCTAAACTATCCTTAATGGAGATAAATATTTATCACACACAATTATGAATTGACTTAAAAATCATTTATAATTGAAAAACATAAGGGTTTGGTAAATCAGTGACATTGATGGAAATGGAAGTTGGCTGTATTGGGAAACTGAATTTTGACAAATTTATTTTACTCAAATTGCTTATAAGCCATGTGTTGTGTTGAGAAGTTACTCTTCCACCAGCTGTCGACCTCCCGGGACTCAAGAATTTTTCTAAATCACCTGACAAACTATGGATCCACCCCACCCTTGATTAATGGCAGGAGAAGGATTCACCTCCCACGAAAGCCTCCTCAATGTTTTCTAGTCCGTGTAGGTGTCTGGGAACTTCCCAAAAAGTATGTGTATGGAACTCAGGGTATTCCAAAGACGACCCTGGTGTCCAGGGAAGGCTAGAGCTGTCCTGGAAGCACGGAGAGCACTGCCCACTCCCAGCAACCTAATGAAGGTCCACTTCCTCCAAGGAGACCAGAGCCATGGCACCTGCTCCTGGCTGGGGCAGCATGTGGGAGAGGGGGAGATCAGATGCCCCTATGTGAGAGTCATGAAGACCAGATATCCACATGTGGGAGTCTGGGAGACCAAAGGACGGGAGGGCAGCTGGGCTGTGAGGATTGATGGAGTCCTCGAGGAGCCATGTTCCTGACAGTCAGGAGGAAGGTCCCAACGGGAGACCCAGGAGTGGCTTTGGGGTCATGCCTTCCTGTAGGCAATTCATCCAACCAGTCACATGGCTGAACTTCTGAAAACTGTTGAGTGAACTGAAGAAGGCTGGATAGGAACTTCTGCCTGTTAGACCTCTGCTCTAGGGATCTGCACAGGATAGACCATGTGACACATGGTCACCAGGGCCGTGATATCTCTCTTGATGCTTGTCTGCCATCAGGGAGCACATTTCATGGTGCCATCCTAAGACAATGACTCCAAACTCCCTCAGAGGTGCCTTATTGGTCCATTGTCATTCACTTAGGGGTTTTTCTAATCTGAATTTCATCTACTTGTTTTAATGTTAATATTATTATTAAAATTACTGAAGTCATCGTAGTCATTATTATTGTTTTTCATCATTATTTTTATTATAACTGTTCTCAGGAGTCAGTTTTGTGGTGGTTGTAATAAAACACTGAAGTGATTTCCTTGGTGAAATAAGAGTCTGATTTTCTGAGAATGATTATGGAGGGGTCCCTGCAGGCTGATATTGGACTGCCTCTTAAAAGCAGCTGCCTTCCTCCAGGGGCCCTACTTTGGGTCAATGGGTCTCTCTCTTCTCTGGAACAGCTTCTTCTCCCCTCTTCTCCCTCAGCATCTTCACACCCACAACCCTGTCCTCATTTCCTCTGTGCTGATTTCCTGCACTGCCCTCAACACTTCGTCCCCAACCCAAGGCTGGACTTAGATCTCCCCTGGCAATAGGGAAAGTGACCTTCCTACCACTTACCCCCGGTTTCTCTCCTCCCCACCAAGGCCCAGGTCCCCTCTCCCCTTCCTATGTCGCCTCCCCAACCATCATCACAGGTCTGCCAAGGTTCCCTTGTAAGCTCCACATCCAATCCTTCCTCCAACCCCCTCCCATTTCTAGCTCTTCACTGACACACTTCCATTTTCCTGTCTGGTTCAAAGCCCCCTGGCTCCTGTCCCAGGTCACTTACAATGGATTGGCCCCTCCAAAGCTTTGGACCCGCCTATAGGTACCTGCATAATACCTTCCTCTCAGTCGAGGACATCCCCCTCCACAACTTGCACTAGCAGCCTTTAATGCTTCACCCACACAAACATATCCCTTCTTTCTGACACTTCAGCATGCTCAGTGCACCTCCCAGCATCCCTCAGGCCCTGCCCACCAGCTAGGGACAGCAGCAGTCCCTCATCAGTAGGTCTTAAGACCCTGTGAATGTTCCTGACTTTTCCTCCATCATGACTTGAGACTGAGGGCTATCCAGGGGCTCCAGAGAAATGGATCACAGAGGCTAATCCAACTGATACAACACAAACCCAGTTTAAGATAACGTCCTTTAGAAACTATCATCCTTCAAAAGTCACAGGGAAATGTGACTTTTAAAATTATGTGTATAGGACAGTCTTCCCAAAATTGAGAATCATTAGTCAGGAGCTCACTTCAGTCAGTTAATTGCCCATTTGGGAAAAGAGGGATTAAATTCTGAATGGATCTGGAACAGGTGGCTGGAGATGAAGGAAATGTATAATGCAATCCTAATTAAGAAATTATTTACCAAATCATTAATTATTCAATTGAAGTAAAAACAGTAGTGGATTTAAAATAACATCATCAAGATAATTTATAAGGAATCAGGAATGCTTTATTTAGTGCCTTATCCCTTAATTGACATACTTCCAAAATTAGAAAGTATCTTTCTCCAAAATTTTTGACAATATAATTGACAAATGAAATTGTATAGATGGAGGTGTAGATATGATGATTTGATACACATGTACATTGGGAAATGCTCACCACAATCAAGTGAATTAACACCACAGTCCTCTCATACGATATCCCATGATCTTTCTGTGTGTTCTGTGGGGATAGCACTTGCATCTACTCTGTGATGAAGTTTCAGGTATAAGAATCAAAAGTCTATTACTGTAATTGACAATATTCAAAATTTACAGGTGAAATATAATGAAATTAAGAGATGCAGAGGTTTGCATGCTGATGAAGTTCACCATGATTACTAAAAAAGGATGGGAAAAACAGAAGACTGAAGCACTGTACATTCTTAGCCAAACAGGATGCTTGCAGGTAAACTTCATGCTATTAAAGACAGATAAACAGAGAAGGAGACTACAATGATTGCTTCTTCTCCACACTGCGTTGCAAACACTGCAGAGCCCTGACACTGTTCACTCTTGGAAATGAAACTACAACTTATTTGGGATTGAATAGTGATAAGAATGTTTACAAACAACATCCTAGAAATATCATAGACAAAGTTTTGGAAGTAACTGCTGCTTTCAAAGAAAGAAATCAACAACGCAATCCAACTTTCAAAATCTGTAGCATTCATGTCTAATTGCAAGAAACTAAAATACAGTGTAGAAAAGGAAGACTGACAATCTATCTACTCCCCAAAATAAAAAAGATCCAAATATTTAATCGAGGAAAACCTCTGTAGAGTTTTAGGAAAAAACATAAAATAGCCCTAATTGAATTAACCAGACGTATAAATCAGTGGCAGTTAACACATATCGTAGTTGGAAAAAAATCACCACAAAACATTTTCCCTTGTAATTTCTCATCCACCTAAGGGATTTTCTCTTGAAAGCTGAGGAGAGAATTGAAAAATTACAAATTAAAATAACAGAACCAAAGAGAGCGTATACAAATTGGTATAGTAAACGGTGTGAAAGGGCGACCTTTGTTTTGTAGAAAGTGTCCAGTTTATTTTGCCTTGGGAGGGTGGCCCCAAGAGTGGCAGGTGCAACCCTGGTTTAGTGGAGGGAGGGCCGAGGGGCAATTCAAGCCAGTGATGTGAAAATCAGGGGCGCTCGCCATCCTTGGAAGGATAGGAGGACACCAGGAGGTCTGAGGCTGCTGTTGGAGATCAAGGTGGGGCCCCTGCTGCCCAGGGTAGAGTGCAGGAGGATGAGACCAGGCCATGGCTACAGGGCAATGGACCCAGGCCAATTGAGCAGGTTCATAAATAATTACTGAAGGGCAATTTTAAAAGTACATACAATTGCAAACGTCTACAAACTGCAATCTGTGGAAACTCCCCAGAGGACCGACGATATAGAACAAGGGAAACACTCAAACCACGTTACTGATGGTTGTACTTATTGACCCGCATTGGAGGTCAAGGTGGTCCCTTGGATTCAATGAGTAACTGCTGAGAGGAGATCCTCGGGAATGTGCACTCCCAACTGTCCCATCATCATAACACAGACCTGTTCCTAACCGTCTCCGTGGACTGACCACTAGATGAAGTTGTGAAAGTCACACAAATATCAACCAATGGGCAATGAGGCAAAAAAAAGAAAGTCCCATATCATTGACATACTACCAAGTAAAGGATTAAGAGACTGAGCGAAGTGGAACTGCCTGGGTCAACCAAAAGGACCTGTCAGGAACAATTATTTGAGTCACAAGACAAAGTGCAAAAGAAGCCCATCTCAGCAGGACAGATACCGGACAAAGCCTTCTCTGAGGATTCCTAGAGCAGTCCAATGCGTAGACATGGAAAGGACAATGGTAGAAGAAGGGTCTGCAGGGAGGGAAGAAGGAAGAGTTTGTGTTATACAGATACGGACTTTTAGTTGGAGAATACGAAAAGCTGGGGAGACAGATGATGGTGCTGTTTGCAAGACAAGGTGAATGTATTCAAGGCGGTAGAAGACTACACTTCAATGCCTTCCAAGAATAACTACAACGTTAGACATACTTCTCCACAATAACAAAAGTGGAGAGAGAAACAGGCATTGGCACAAATGTTTCTTTTCCTTACGGAAAACAGATATTCTTCAAGGTATGCCCAGCAGTGCCTGACATTTTAAAATGCCTAAAAATGCTACACAACACAGGAAGGTTCATGGCTTCAAGACCTGCTTAGCTCAAAGGTGGGTAGATGAGGTAGATTGACTGAGATCCACTTAACAAGGTCATGTAACCTTGAAACAGTATAAAAGCCTGCCCATAAAGGAAACTCCACCTCTGATCCTTCTGAAGGCATCTTGGAAGCTGCATCCCATCTAGGGGAGGTGTTCCTGCACCCACCTGTGGGGAATCAGACCGAAGGAGCACAACTGGATTTCAGGTGCTGAATTTCATAGAAATTTCATAGAAATTCAGGTGCTGTCATAGACATGACAGGAAGGAGGAAGTGAGGTTGTTCCTCCAAGTCTATGAATGGACTCATGTGCTTGGTGATCAGGTCTCAAGGCAGGAGATCCTTACATGGGAAAGGACAACAGAGTGATCGCCACAGAAGTGGCCATGTCCAAACCCTGTCTCTGGATTCCATGCACATCCCTGGTTCCCTACAGATCCAAGTCTCCACACTTACCCTGGGATCCTCCTCCTCTGGTGGGGGAGGCCTCTTTGCTGCTGTCATGTCTATGACAGCACTATGAATTTCCCTCTCAGAAAATCACTCTGAGAAGGAGGACAGTAGGAAAAAGAGGGAGTGATGTGGCTTTAGGCACGGGGGTATAGAGCCTTTAATTTTAATAATTCTGAGAGAGACCAATAAGGTACATCATTTTGAATGCTCATTATCAGATGAAGTTCAAATTCCAGAGGAAATAGACCCCAGCCCCTGATGTGCATGGGGCAGTGAGTGAGCAGGAATGCAAACACGCTGGGTTTGGCAATGGGCCTTTAAAGCCTATAGAATTGATTAGTTCTGACTTCGTTCAAAGATATTCAGTTCACATTTCTTGGACCCTACTGAAAAATGGGGCATGAAGATGACAAATAAAATTAAACAGTACTGACCCTACTGAACTTGTGAGTCTTCAGGGCAGCAGAGGAGAAAAGATTTTTCCTATGTGAATTGGAATTTGAAAAGTGCCTCCTCTCGTGTCAAAGAGGAACTTCAAGTTTTTGAGAAGCTTACTTTGTTTTTGACTTTACAAGACGTGTGCCCCAGCATTCATTGCAGCATTCCCGTGGCATGGATTATTGTGTACCTGGGGAAATAATGTCTACCTTTGTCCACATAGAGTGCTTTGTGACAAAGCTCAGCAAAGTCTCTAAAATCACTCTTTCAAGGATGGAAATGCAAATTCACAGAGGATGCCTCCCATGTCTGGTCTTGAGACATGTCTCATTGTGGGGAGAGGGAGTCAGGGTGAAGGACATAACCTCTGAGATGGAGACATCACCTTGTGATTAATGTGTTTTGACTGAGTGGTCATGAGGTCCCTTCATCCCCACTTGGGGAAGAATGTGCATGAGGGATTTAAGTTTTTGTCTCAATCTGAATGTTTTCTTCTGCCTTTGATTCAGGAAATCTGAAGATCAAGTCAGAAACACTGAGGTGATGCTCCATGGAGGTGAGGCAGATGGCGGGCTGTTCCACCCAGCACGGACCCTCCAGACTCTCTAATGCCCAGAAATGGAAGAAGCAAGCAAAGGGACCAGCAGCAAAGAGGCCTCCCCCACCAGAGGAGGAGGATCCCAGGGTAAGTGTGGAGACTTGGATCTGTAGGGAACCAGGGATGTGCATGGAATCCAGAGACAGGGTTTGGACATGGCCACTTCTGTGGCCATCACTCTGTTGTCCTTTCCCATGTAAGGATCTCCTGCCTTGAGACCTGATCACCAAGAACATGAGTCCATTCATAGACTTGGAGGAACAACCTCACTTCCTCCTTCCTGTCATATCTAGCTTGGATTTTATCTTAATCTTCACATCTCATGACTCTATTCACCTGGAGACCTCCAATTCTTCCTCCTCTGTGCTTCCTTACCACAGGCTGGAGGGCACCATAATATCCTCAGTGTACTGACAGATACTGCCATATGACCGGTCCCCTATACATAACAAACATTCCCCTCTCAAACTAGGAACCCTTTATTGACTGTGGAAATGTGCCTGTGTTTTCTGCTGACTCAGTGCCCACCTCCACCCCCACCCACATGTGAAGTGAAAGGAAAGCAGAGACTTTGGGTACAATAGAACATGTATCAGGTGCTCAATGAAGCATTGGCAAGGGGCCATAGCCCCCCTGCCCTTGGGCTCCAATAAGTGGAAGGAGAGGAAAAAACAGGGAATCTGCAGGTCCCACCAAACCCAGGGCTCTTGCAGAAGCCTGAGAGAGAGAAGGAGCAAGGACAAAAGTGAGGGACCTGGGAGCTTGTAATCAATCTTTGGGCTGAAATCCAAGCAGACTCAGGTGTCTCCCCAGCTCCACACGGTGTGCACAGCCACCTCCAGGCCAGGACAGGGGCATGGAGAGAGTGAGATAGGGGCTCACTCTCCTCCAGAGTCTACATTCAGGTGCTCACTCTACTCATGTTGAGTCACTCAAGGAGGTGGGGAACATTTCGGAATTTTTCCTCACGACGGGGAGAGAAGCAATGGAGTCCAAAGGAAAGGACTTCCTGAGAAAACCTGAAGGGCTCCCTGCAGTTGGGGTAAGAATCTGAGGTGGAGAAAAGGCCTAGGGCTTCATAGCTTGGCTCCCTGCTCAACACTGAGGGCACACGGTACACAGGAATGTTTGTTCCAACTGGGGACAAGAAACTGTGTTCCTCCCATTACACATGGTTTGCCGTGCAGGCAACAGGAGCAGGAGAACAAGGCTCTACTGGAGAGACATCCCATGGGACCCCAAGAGAGTCAGCTGCCACATGGGAAAGGACTGACAGAATCCTGTGACTACGTGAGGGTGAGTGTCCCCTGGCCACCCTCTTGTTCTCTTCTGGGCAAGCCGGATCAGCCCTAACCCCCTTCTGTGAGAGGGAACTCCTCAATTCTATGCCAACCAATGTGATCAGTTAGTGTCTCTTTCAGATGTCATTTTTCTGGATTTCTTGGGGTTCACAGGACTCTCTTAATTCTCCCAACAATATGCAGGTGGGGGATGTGGAAGTGGTTTCACCATAGCCTTCTACAAGGTGGAATCATTCATGTAAGAACAGACCTCTTTCCAGTGGCAGTACATGGCCCCAAATTTTTCCTCAAAGCTCCTTAGTCATCACTCTGCCTCCAAAACAGCAGGAGCCATGCAAATTCCCTAGAAGAATCTAGGAGAGCTCGTTTACACAGCATTTAGAATGAGACCATAGCAAGAACCTGTATTGTTTCCTACCTGAGGTAAACAGGCAGCAAGGTGATATTTGCAGTTTCTTTTTTCCTGATCACCATGGAGGTTGAGTCCCTCATGATTTTTAAATTTAACACCTGTATATCTCATACGATTCAATTTCATGTTATAAGTTCTGGTTTTTACATGTGTTATTGAGTTAGTTTTAATTTCTCTCTGATGGTGAGGAAGTTCTAGTATGTAGTCTTTGTGTGTCTTTGTGTTGTCTTCCAGCTGGCAAACAGGCCAATGCCCTTGGGCACAGGAAATCTGTCCTGGGCCTCAGTCTCACTTACAGGTCACCTGGGAGGACACCTGAATGAGGACCAGAGGTCCTGCAGTGTATGCCATCCAAAGACCTGAACTGAGCTTCTTCTCACCTCGTGGAATTCAGAATGGAGAGGAAGTGCCTCTCCCTGACTCGCCTCATGCAGCATCCAATCACGTTGCCCAGGATCCTAACCTCATTGTCCATCTGAGGGACAAGAAGCCCCATTTTTCCTCCCTGGAATATCCCCAGGCTCCCTCCAAGACATATGGCCTGGGACACGTCCTCAACCCCCAGGCACAAGCCACATATCTGGATGTCAACTCCAATCCCAGCCCACAGGCTGCTGGACCTACTGTGGACCAGGGTGCCAAAATCAGCATCAAGGCATCAGGTAAGAGACCTGCACAGGTCCCAATTCAGACTTTCCAGACCCTCCAAAAGAAACCAAGACTCACTCCCTTCCAGACCCCACAGAAGAGCACTCAGAGTCCACATCTGGGGGTTTTCCAGACTCCCCAGCCTCCATCACGGACAATTGGACGTAGACCCACTGCGGCAAGCCAGCTGAGCAGAAAGATGCATGTCCGGGGGAAAAGCATTGACCTACAGCCTCCACACAACAGACCTCACCTGAATACCGCCCAGCCCTGCCCTGTGGCGCATCGCCCAGCACTGAACCGTGTTCCGGGCCAGCCCCTCAGAATGGTCTTCAGGAGATTAGACAGGGGCTGGTGGAGCTCCAGACTCCTGACTGCTCCCTCCTGCTTTGCAGCTGAGAAGCCAAGCCCTCCTGGGCATAGCCCACCCAATCTAGAGATGTCTGAGAGATGCTGTGCCCGTGTCCCACCGAGTGTCCTCGATAATGACCTCCAGGTTTCCTCTTCCTCTGAAGTGAGTGATTGGGAGGGAGACACCTCCTACCAAAGAAGACGTGTCCTCCCACCCCAGGAGACCTGAAGGTGACTGTTGATTGTGGAGAAGTCACAAGGAGCAAGGTTTTTCTCAGAAATCAGCTTTTCCCCATCCCTGCTCTGGGTACACATGCTGGAAGCCCAGACGATGCTTGTGGACACACACAGGCAAACACTGCCGTCTTTCATGATGGAAGCAGAAATGATAGTTCAAAAGGCTCTAATCAAACTGGAATAGGAAGTTGTTTTACACTGAAATCCATTTGATACTACTGAGTCCAATTGCAGGGGTAAGGTCTCAACTAAAAGATAATGGGAGATGCATGAAGTCAAGATGGCTGCGTAGGCAGACTCTGAACTCATCTCCTCCCATGGACACAGCCAATTTACAACTACCCGTGGAAAAATTACCCCAGAGAGAGAACTGAAAACTGGATAAGAGGAACTCCTGCAACAAAGGAGAATCCTAATTGAGGTAGAACAGGCAAAGGCTCGCTTCTGGAGAGGAGCAATGCCTCCTTCACAAGCTGCAGCACCTCGCAGCTGCCTGGGAGCAGCCCAAAGGTATGCAACCCTCCATGGAGGAGCGGCGCCCCAAGCTGTTGAGGGCCACGCTGTGGGCATTTTGTGGACGCAGCACAATCGAGACAAGTGACACAGTATCTGACTTTCCTGCTACTAAAACATTGGCGAGTACCCCCAGAAAAGCTGGTTCACAAAGAAATCAAAACCGGCTCTTAAAGGGCCCACGCACAAACTCACTCATTTCAGAAAGCAACCTAAAATCACCAGAAAGAAAGGTGCACAGTGCTTTGGTGATAAGAGATTCACTTAATAGGTCCTGAGTGCATCTCGGTGAGAGGTGAAACCACTCCAGGGACAGGGACATTGGTGACGGTCATTGTTGTGGCCTGATGTGGGCGTGCTGACACAGACACCACTGGAGTTCTCCCTGGGGCGTGCCAGCCCAGGGTCTGCCCCACCCCCTAGACCACTGATTTAATCCAGCTCAGCCAGGGCAAGAAGCCCACTATAGAGACTGGCCCCACACAGCAACAAGCCCTCAGGCAACTTGTGGGCCTGCATAGATTGGTGAGTGGATTCTCTGCGCCTGGCAACTGAGCCCACTTCAGTGGTGCTGGGCATGCACAAGGAGCAGGTGGAGAGTGTGGGGCCGTGATGGAGTGTGTGGACCTCCCAGCGTGGAGAGAGTGGGTCCGCTTTGGGAGGTCGGGGCACACACACGGGGCAGGACTGTGTTGACTGTGTGTGGACCTGTGGGTGGGGGGCTTGTCAGCTGCAGAAGACTTGTGCTTCTCAAAGACCCACATAGGGGGTTTGTCCCACCTTCCAAAGCCTGAAATAATTGGGTGCTCCCGTGCCTGAGGCCAGCCCCACCCAGCTGCAATCCTCA
The DNA here is from genome assembly GCF_057802395.1 of Ceratotherium simum simum. NCBI lineage: Eukaryota > Metazoa > Chordata > Mammalia > Perissodactyla > Rhinocerotidae > Ceratotherium > Ceratotherium simum. The sequence goes on from NC_141927.1 coordinate 7,996,911, forward strand.
GAGAGCTGACAAGAGACCTAGAGGCTGGAGGCTTATAGCAATTGTAAGGTCCTGAGCCTAACAACCTGCCACGCTGAGGGCCTATTCACTTAAAAGAAATACTGCAACACAATTGTGGTATTAGAACTTGCAGCCAACTGTGCTGGGGCTCCCCACACCTGATAAAGAGACTGAAGGGCCCACAACAACTACAAGCAGCTGAGCATTACAACAGCTGGCAAGGAGCACAACTCAGCATCCCTGGTTGCCTACAGGGAGAGCAAACAGGCCACAACAGAAGGACACACGTAGCCTACATAAGGGTCACCCCTGGAACATTGAGAACTGAGGGAAGCACACAACAGGCCTCCTAAGGCATCACTTATGTAAAGTCACCTATCCAAGAGCAGAATTAGCTAACCTACCTAATACGTAGACACAAGCACAGGGAAAGAGGCAAAATGAGAAGGCAAAGGAATACATTCCAAGTAAGGGAACAGGACAAAAGCCCAGTAAAGGAACTAAGTGAAACAGAAATGAGCAATCTACCTGACAGAGAGTTCAAACAAAGAGTGTTAATGATGCTCACTGATCTGGGGAGAAGAATAGATGAGCTCAGTGAGAATGTCAACAAAGAAATGGAAGATATAAAAAAGAACCAATCAGAAATGAAGAATACAATACCGGAAATGAAAAATTCACTAGAGGGACTCAAAAGCAGAGTAGAGGATACAGAAGAATGGATGTGCGAGCTGGACGAAAGACTAGAAGAAATTACTCAAGCTGAACAGGTAAAAGAGAAAAGAATTAAAAAGAGTGAGGACAGTCTAAGGGACCTCTGGAACAACATCTAGCGCTCTAACATCCATGTTATAGGTGTCCCAGAAGGAGAAGAGTGAGACAAAGGGGCAGAGAATCTATTTCAAGAAATAATAGATGAAAAATCCCCTAACCTAAGGAAAGAAACAGACACCCAGGTACAGGCAGCACAGAGATCCCCAAACAAGATAAACCCAAAGAGGCCCACAACAAGAGACATCATAATCAAAATGCCCAGAAGTAAAGATAAAAAGAGAATCCTAAAAGCCGCAAGACAATGTCAAGTTACATACAAAGGAAACCCCGTAAGGCTATCACCTGACGTCTCAGCAGAAACCTGACAGGCTAGAAGAGAGTGGCACGATATATTTAACGTGCTGAAGGGAAAAATCTTACATCCAAGAACACTCTAGCCAGCAAGGTTATCATTGAAAATGGAAGGAGAGATCAAAAATTTCCCAGACAAGCAAAAATTAAAGGAGTTTGAGACCAAGAAACCAGTGCTACAAGAAATGACGAAGGGACTGATTTAAGTATAAAAGAGAAGACCACAAATAGGAAAAATTATCTATTTCCATGATAAGAGGGTAATGGATACAAATGCACAAAAAAATAGGTTAGATAGGATATCAAAAACATAAAGTGAGGGCGGAGGGGAGTTAAAGAGTAGAGCTTTGAGAGAGAAGTCAAAATAAAGAGAAAATCAATTCTGTATAAAAGAAGAAAGGAACAAAGAAGGACTACTAATACACTGAGAAAAAAAGTTAAAAAATGGCAGTAAGTACCTACTTATCAGTAGCTACTTTAAATGACAATGGACTAAATGCCCCAATTAAAAGGCATAGGGTGGCTGACTGGATAAAAAAACAAGACCCATATATATGCTGCATACAAGAGACACACTTCACACCTAAAGACACTCTCAAACTGAAAGTGAAGGGATGGAAAAAGATACCTCATGCAAATGGCAATCAAAAGAAAGCTGGGGTTGCAGTACTCACATCAGACAAAATAGACTTTAAAACAAAAACTGTAAAAAGAGACAAAGAAGGGCATTACATAATGATCCAGGGAATAATCCAACAAGAGGATATAACACTTGTAAATAGCTACGCATCCAATGTAGGTGCTCCTAAATATATAAAGCAATTATTAACAGATATAAAAAGAGAAATAGACAGTAACACAATAATAGTAGGGGACTTTAACACTCCACTTACTCCAACGGATAGATCATCCAAACAGAAGATCAATCAGGATATATTGGCCTGAAATGACACATTAGAACAGATGGACCTAGTAGATATATACAGAGCATTCCATCGAAAAACCGAAGGATACACGTTCTTTTCAAATGCATATGGAACATTCTCCAGAATCGATCACATATTAGGCCACAAAACAAGTCTCCATAAATTTAAATGGATTGAAATAATACCAAGCATCTTTTCTGACCACAACGGTATGAAACTAGAAATCAACTATAGGAAGAAAATCAGAAAAGCCACAAACAAATACATGAAGATTAAACAACATGCTTCTGAACAACGACTGGGTCAACGAAGAAATCAAAGAAGAAATCAAAAAATACCTGGAGACAAATGAAAATACGACATGCCAGAATTTATGGGATACAGCAAAAGCAGTTCTAAGAGAGAAGTTTAAAGCAATAGAGGCCTAGCTCAACAAATAAGAAAAATCTCAAATAAACAATCTAACAATGCACCTAAAGGAACTGGAAAAAGAAGAACAAACCAAGCCCAAAATCAGTAGAAGAAGGGAAATAATAAAAATCAGAGCAGAAATAAAGGAAATAGAGACCAAAATAAGACAAATAGAAAAAATTAATAAAATCAGGAGCTGGTTATTTGAAAAGACAAATGAAATTGATAAACCTTTATCTAGACTCACCAAAAAAAAAAGAGAGAAGGCACAAATAAGTAAAATCAGAAATGAAAGAGGAGAGGTTACAACAGACACCTCAGAAATACAAAAGATTATAAGAGAATACTATGAAAAGCTAAATGCCAACCAATTTGACAATCAGGAAGAAATGGATAAATTCTTAGAATCATACAACCTTCCAAAACTGGATCAAGAGGAAGTAGAGAATTTGAATAGACCAAGCAACAGTAGGGAGATCGAAACAGTAACCAAAAAACTCCCCAAAAGTAAAAGTCCAGGACCAGACGGCTTTACTGGTGAATTCTACCAAACATTCAAAGAAGACTTAATACCTATCCTTTTCAAACTCTTCCAAAAAATTGAGGAAGGGAGGGAAACTCCCTAACTCATTCTACGAAGCCAACATTACCCTGATACCAAAACCAGACAAGGACAACACAAAAAATCAAAATTACAGGCCAATATAACTGATGAACATCGATGCAAAATCCTCAAAGAAATACTAGCAAATCACATACAACAATACGTTAAAAAGATTATATACCAAGATCAAGTGGGATTTATTCCACGTATGCAGAGATGGTTCAACATTCGCAAATCAATCAACGTAATACACCACATTAATAAAATGAAGAATAAACATCACATGATCATCTCAATAGATGCAGAGAAAGCATTTGACAAGATACAGCATCCATTTATGATAAAAACTTTGAATGAAATGGGTATAGAAGGAAAGTACCTCAACATAATAAAGGCCATATATGACAAACCCACAGCTAATATCATCCTCACTGGTGAAAAACTGAAAGCTATGCCTCTAAGAACAGGAACCAGACAAGGATGCGCACTGTCACCACTCCTATTTAACATAGTACTGGGAGTACTATCTAGAGCAATGAGTCAAGATAAAGAAATAAATGGGATCTAAATTTGAAAGGAAGAAGTGAAACTGTCATTATTTGCAGAGGACATGATTTTATAAGTAGAAAACCCTAAAGAATCCACCGGAAAACTTTTAGAAGTAATAAACGATTATGGTAAAGTTGCAGGATACAAAATCAACATACAAAAATCAGTTGAATTTCTGTACACTAACAATGAAGTAGCAGAAAGAGAACTTAAGAATAACATCCCATTTAAAATTGCAACAGAAAGAATAAAATACCTAGGAATAAACTTAACCAAAGAGGTGAAAGAGCTGTACACGGAAAACTATAAAACATTTCTGAAAGAAATTGAAGAAGACACAAAGAAATGGAAAGATATTCCGTGCACTTGGATTGGAAGAATAAACATAGTTAAGATGTCCATACTTCCTAAAGTAATCTATAGATTCAATGTAATCCCTATCAATGTTCCAACAACATTTTTCACAGAAATAGAACCAAGAATCCTAAAATTTATGTGGAACAACAAAAGACCCTGAATTCCTAAAGGAATTCTGAGAAAAAAGAACAAAGCTGGAGGTGTAACACTCCCTGATTTCAAAATATAATACAAAGCTATAGTAACCAAAACAGCATGGTACTTGCACAAAAACAGACACACAGATCAATGGAATAGAATCGAAAGCCCAGAAATAAACCCACACATTTATGGACAGCTAATCTTTGACAAAGGACCCAAGAACATACAATAGAGAAAAGAAAGTCTCTTCAACAAATGGTTTTGGGAAAACTGGATAGCCACATGCAAGTAATGAAAGTAGACCCTTACCTTCCACCATACACAAAAATGAACTCCAAATGGATTAAAGACTTGAATGTAAGAGCTGAAACTATGAAACTTGTAGATGAAAACATCGGCAATATGGTCTTCGACACCGGTTTTAGCAACATATTTTCAAGCACCATGTCTGACCGGGCACGAGAAACAATAGAAAAAATAAACAAATGGGACTATATCAAACTAAAAATCTTCTGCACAACAAAGGAAACCATCAACAAAATGAAAAGAGAACCTAACAATTGGAAGAAGATATTTGCAAACCATACATCTGATAAGGGCTTAATCTCCAAAATATATAAGGAACTCATGCATCTCAACAACAAAAAAACTACCAACCCAATTAAAAAAGGGGCAAAATACCTGAACAGACATTTCTCCAAAGAACATATACAGATGGCCAAAAGACACATGAAAAGATGTTCAAAATCATTAACTATCAGGGAAATGCAAATCAAAACTACAATGAGATATCACCTCATGCCCATCAGAATGGCTATAATTAACAAGACAGGAAACAACATGTGTTGGAGAGGATGTGGAGAGAAGGGAACTCTCATGCACTGCTGGTGGGAGTGCAAACTGGTCCAGGGACTATGGAAAACTGTATGGAGATTCCTCAAAAAATCAAGGATGAACTTGATTTTGAACTACCATATGAACTTGATTTTGAACTTGAACTTGAACTACCATATGATCAAGCTATTTCACAGCTGGGTATTTATCCAAAGAACTTGAAAACCCAAATGCGTAAAGATACATGCACCCCTGTGTTCATTGCAGCGTTATTCACAATAGCCAAGACTTGGAAGCAACCTAAGTGCCCATCAAGGGACGAATGGATAAAGAAGATGTGGTGTATGTACACAATGGAATACTACTTAGCCATAAGAAGCGATGAAATCCAGACATTGGTGACAACATGAATGGACATTGAGGGTATTATGCAAACTGAAATAAGTCAGATGGAGAAGGTCAAATTCCATATGATTTCTTTCATTAAATAGTAGATAATAACAACAATAAACAAACACATAAACATAGACATTGGATTGGTGGTTACCAGAGGGGAAGTGGGGGTGGGGCGAAAGGGATAATTTGGCACATGTGTGTGGTGATGGGTTGTAATTCATTTTACATTATTTTAGACAGGAAAAGTGGCCCTTTAAAACAAGAAATAATATCTGTACAAGATACCTGCATGAAGGACCAATCTAACTGCATGTCAATGGTAAGTTTCAAGGGAAGACACCCTTGTACTCCACATCAAAGACATGGGCACTGAAAGATCTTATTAAGCAGCACAATCACGTGACTGTAATTTGAGTTGGTAGTAAACTTTAAGCCTCAGCAGAAAGTTTCGGGAAGTTTGAAGTTAGGGAAAATATTAAGGTGTGCACAAAACCATAACCTGAGTTCTTATAAAAGGACAGTTGTATAAACATGGTTCATACATATAATGTTTGAATCTAATGAAATCTTTAAAATCAATATGGTAACTCTGCAGTTGAGATGTAATGAAAGAGGAAGTCTCTGCATTGTAGGAAATAACATACATTGCATATGTAAATAATTTGGAGAAGATTTTGATAGGAGGTATTCACTACATGTTCAATTGAAAAGTCATGTGTAGAGAAGAGATTAAATGAACCTATGTGAGAAATTCTTTAACAGCTTCTCATCTCCTTCAAACACCAGAGATTTCACTCTGGAGACCATGTCTATGAATGTAATGAGTATGGGGAAGTTTTCACTTACAGATCCACAGTGACTCAGCATGTGTTACGTCACAATGGAAGAAAACCCTATAAATGTAATGAGTGTGGGAAAGAATTCCACAGGAGCACTCAGCTTTCTATACACAAAAGGACACATACTGGAGAAAAACCCTATAAATGTAACGAATGTGGGAAATGCTTCAGCCAAAATGCTAACTTATATTCACACCAAAGAAGTCACACGGGAGAGAAACCGTATAAGTGTAATGAATGCGGGAAACACTTCAGCCAAAGCACTAACTTACATTCACACCAAAGAACTCACACAGGAGAAAAACCCTATAAATGTAATGAGTGTGGGAAAGAATTCCCTCGGAGCACTCAGCTTTGTATACACCAAAGAACACACTGGAGAGAAGCCCTATAAATGTGATGAGTGTGGGAAACACTTCAGCAAACTGCTAACTTACTTTCACACAAAAGAAGTCACGTGGGAGAGAAATCCTATGTCTTTAATAAATGTGGAAGAGGTTTCTGTCATCCTTCATCCTTTAGTCAACATAAGAGAATTCGCACTGGAGAGAAACCATAGGAATCCTTTGATCAAAGCTCGGGCCTTAGACAGCCTGAGGGAGTTCACACTAGAGGGGAACCCTGTATCTTAAATGAATGTGGCCAGAACTCCAGGCACATGTCTTACCCTTTACTTAAAGAAAACAATCACATTGAATAGAAAAGCCTTCAATCAGTTCTCTGATCTTAGTTGTTGTGAAAGACCCAACATTATAAAAGTAGTGAAAACCATTTTCATCCTCAACTCTAATGTTTGTATACACCAGAGAACTCACACAGAGGAGAAATTGTATGTCTGCAATCGATGTCAGAATACTCCCATTTACAATCTCTCCTTTAAAGCAAGGTGAGCAAACTCTACAGTGGAGATCCCCCAAAAAATTCTATGCAGATTCCTTAACCTACACTTTATGCAAGTGTTCAGAATTTTGCCAAATGACCTCTTGTAAACAATGTAACATGAAAATGTAGGTTTTTGCTGTGATCTGGGAGAGTTTAATAAAGAATTTGTAACATGTAATAAAAAATTGGATTAAATTGTTTCAATAGATTACTACTTGTAATCATATGTACAGTAAAAGTTGTTCCTCAAAAACCTAAAATTTTGTTCAATTTATATTTGTATGCAGCTTTATACATAATTACAAAGACCTGGGTCAATCATAAAATAACCTAAATAAACTGAAATATCATAATAGAAAATGATTCAATTTAACTATTATAGCAGTGTTTAAAAATGTTGTACGTGGTAAAAATTAATACAAACGTGGAAGAATAAACACATAGTTTGTGAATAAAGTTTAATGTTAAAATAATACTCCTCTTTTTAAAACGTCAAACCTGTCCACATTTTCCTACCTTCCCTGCCATTATCATTCCTATCTTGAACAAGTCAGAGGAGAAGAGAGAGAATGGATGAGAGGCCAGGACACCAGAGCCGAGTTGGGCTAGGAAAACACCAGCAGAAGGAGAAGTGAGTACAAGTGGGTGAGGGGCAGCTGTGCCCAGGCGCATGGCTGACACCTGAGGCACAGGGTGTTGCTGGATCAGGGATAAGTTGAAGGGAGTCTTCGGTGACCTTAGGGGTTGACAAAAACAGAAAGGAGGGCGTGGCATGAGGAGGCAGGTTACTTAATGAGGGTGCAGAAGGGGGCATCTGGAGGTAAGCTCAAGCTCATGGAGAGGCTAAGCCACTGGAAGTGACCTGAGCAAGGGAAGAGCTGGGCTATGGGAAAAATACTGGTGGTCCAGAATGTGCATTGGCCTCAGGAATTGGGTCCAGGTAGCGAGAGTTAATGTGGTTAAAGGACAGGATGGGGGAATATGGGGATCACTGAGGGGACCTAGGAGTCCAGATCTGAGATGAGTGGTTGAGACAAGGATAGAGGGTCTGTGTTGAGTCTAGATCATTCTCTTCTCTCCCAGTGCTTTTTGTTAAACCCCAAGCAGTTCTTCATATAAATTACAACTGAGTTGGAAGGGGGCTGACAGTAATTTTGCTAGGCAGTATTCTGTGTTTGCCCCATAGATTCCATGCCCTGGTGTGCACCGCTGTATAATCCCCTTCTTTTGCTTCTGTTCTGTACCTTTGAAAGTGATGAAATATTCACCTCATTAGGTGACACTATATGGCAATGGTGAAGGGATTCACGGGTGTCATTAAGGCCTCAAGTCGGCTATTTGCAAGACAATCACAAGGGAGTTTTTCCTGGCTGAGTATAACCTAATCGGGTGAGCCCTTTTAAAGAGGGCCAACAGGTCAGAAAGAGGATGTCAGAGATGTGACGCCAGAAACAGTCTGCTGCCTTGAAAACACAATCACAGGAAGGACACCAAGTAAAAGCAGTGATCTGTAGGGGGTGGAGAGGAACATTGAGGAAGTGACAGGAGGAGGAGGACACTTCTGAAGACACCTGTTTATAAGGTTTTTCTTTTGGAATTTTTGTACTCAAAAATGAAATTAAATAAACAAGGATGGGCAGAAAAATATTGAAAATGAAAACAAATAAATGAACTTAATTTTATATCAAATGACTATCATAATCTCACAAATAAAATTAAAAAAACAAATTCAAGTAAGTTTTAACAGTGTTTTTACTGTACATACTCAAGTGAAAGATAAAAGTACCTGCAAATTATTCTTATGGCTACTTGACTTTTTTTCCCAGTGATTGAGTGTAGCAATATTGGAAGTATTTTTTACGAATTGTGTGACTGAGTTCATGGTTAAATGTATTTAGGTTATTCGACTTAAGTTACCCAGTAATGGAAAATGGAGATACAAATACTTAAGGAGGAATAAGAAGATAAGTCTTGGGTGTTACATTGGAATTAGACTTATTAGCGTGAATTCATGATGTGTGTATGTGTGTGTGTGTGCATGTGTCTACATCCTAACCCTGTGCACTGAAAGGGCCTAGAAGCCATGACACCTCAGTCACAATGGCAAATACCACTCAAATCTTCATTTTTAATTTTCATTCCTCAATAATAGGAACCCAGATTCCTTGGAGAAATGGTTGATTGAGGCAGGCACATGCAAAATTGGTGTTGGGGGAGGAAATGTACAAGATGAGCCTGAGGTATATTTTGCTAGAAAGTAAAGAAATAGACAAAAAAGGAAGTGCACAGGTGAAAAGGAAAAAAGAAGCAGATTGAAGGGACTCTGGTAGCCACATTTGGGACAAATATATCATCGAATGAAAAATGACAATACTGGATTTCAGCACATTGAATAATATAGTCCAAGAGATCATACAAGGTAAGTAAATTATAATATTCAGACACACCTGAATACATGCCTTCATATGAGGAGGGAAATGAGACACACTCCTTAACAGTAGAAGGCCAACTAAAAATGCAAAAGGAATGGTAGGGAAAGAGGTCACCATTTGAAACTACCATAGTGAACAAGGTCAACAGTAGAGACATTAGGCAAACCCTACCTTCAGCATGTAATTCAAGTTTTCACCATCAATGACAAAAGTTGACGTTGTAATGAAAAACATTGATATCATGTGGCTTCTAATGTAAATCACTGAGAAAGACCAAATATCGCTTGTGAAGTGTTCCTGAAAAATTCTTAGTTTTTCAATTGTCCCCTCAGCACTGAGGAGAAAATCCCTTGGCATTAAGAAGGGAATGGATGAGAAATTGCAAGAGAAAGTGTTTTCTGTTGATTCTTTTGCAAGTAAGATGTGTGTTAATTGCTCCTAATTTATATGTCCGTTTATTTCAATTAGGGGTATTTTCTGTTTTTTCATAAAACTCTACAGAGGTTTTCTGAGATTTCATATTTGGATCTCTTTCTTTTCGGAAGGAGGGATATTGTCAGTAACCCTTCTCCTCCATCGTAGTATTTTAGTTTATTGCAGTTAGACATGAATGCTACGGATTTTGGAAGTTCGATTGCTGTACTTGGATTGTTGTTTGAAAGCAGCTATTCACTCAAGGACTTTTTCTCAGATTTTGCTAGGATGTGACTCATAGACCATCGTATCACCAGCCAATAACAAAGAGGTTCAGATTTCATTTCCAAGCGTGCACAATGCTGTCATTTCTCATGTGTCATGACCCTGGCAGTGTGTGCAGCACTGTGTGGAGAGGGAGGAAACCCTGGGGCTCCTTCTCAGTTTCTCTGTCTTTGGAGACAAGAAGTTGACTGAAAGCATCCTGTTGGGTATACCAATGTGGAGTGTTTCAGTCGACTGTAATTCTGTAAGATAAACTGCATGTTTATTTGCCCTCCTCAGAGGCTGAGCGTGATTTCCAATATTATAATGATTGGCATTAGCACCAATGGGTCGATGATCCTCATTGTTATCATTGCTATTCACCGTTATTTTTATTATTTTACCTGTTGTCTTTATGGTTTATAGTTCTGGTTACCTTTATTCCACAATGAATAGCGATTCTCTATTTCTGAAGAGTTCCTGATTGACTGAAGATGTGCAAGCAGGTTCCCAAAGAGACAGATATAGAGAGTGCAGCTCCCAGACTCTCCCTCTATGTAAAAGAACCTGTCTGTCTGAAGACATTCCTGAAATATTTGTTCTTCATCTTCGAGGCTGAGACCATTGTATGCCAGAAGCAGAGAATGAAGAAGGGTGTCCTTGGCTGCTTGAGTCTCTGGACAAATCTAGAACTTTGTCTGAGGACCAGCAGTGGTTTTGAGCTGTCAGAAAGCCCAGTGTGGGCATCCTTAGCCAGCTGGAGCCAGCACTAGTTTTTCCACTTCAGCTCAGGGACAAAAGAATGGCTCTGGATGACATAGAAGGCTAGTGAATGGTGGGCAGGAGCCCCCATAATTTTTTCCAAGATGCCTTGGGGGCACCGGAACTGCTCCAGTCTGCCTGCAACGGCTGCAGAGGAAACCCTCCTCCTCGTGCAGAATTTTGTATTTCCGTTCAAGTGCCCAAGAACTGCCATTGGTCAAAATTATGGTGCCAGGCTGGCTTCCTAACTGTGCCTGAGCTGTTGAAACTATTCCAGGTCACAATACTGTTCTCCCATCAATTCGCCTGTCTGGCTGCAATGTCTTTGCTCCCACATCTCCCTTTTCCACGTCTTCCTTCCTGGTGCGGGATTTAGAGTCCTAACTACCAAGGTAGAGCAGAGTTAATTCTTCTAATGTTCTGAGGTTGCCAGAACAATTCCTTGCACCCAGGGAGCCCTAAGGAACATGTGACTGCACACTAGATGCTCAAGCAACGTCATCTGAATGTAGGAAGGCATGATACTTCCTGAAGGCTGTCCTGCTGAGAACCTGTTCCTCCTGTATTATTCTCTCAATATCCTGAGGTTAAGCACATAATGTAGGCTTTCTGTCAGACCTTGGGTATTCTTCACAGACAGCCACTCTGTTTGTATCAAGAGGTGATTGTTGGCTGTCAGGGCTTGTGTGTCCTGTGCTTGCTTTCCCAGGCTGAGTGCCAGTGGAAGTGCCAGAATTTATGAAATATAGCAAAAGCAGATCTAAGAGGGAAGTTTATAGCAATACAGTCCTATCTCAACAAAAAGGAAAAATCTCAATTAAACAATCTAACAATACACCTAAAGGAACTGGAAAAAGAAGAACAAACCAAGCCCAAAATCAGTAGAAGAAGGGAAATAATAAAAATCAGAGCAGAAATAAATGAAATAGAGAGAAAAATAATAGAAAAAATTAATGAATCCAAGAGCTGGTTCTTTGAAAAGATCAACAAAATTGACAAACCTTTATCTAGACTCACCAAAAAAAAAAAGAGAGAAGGCACAAATAAGTTAATTCAGAAACAAAAGAGCAGAAATTACAACAGACACCTCAAAAATACAAAAGATTATAAGAGAAAACTATGAAAAGATATATGCCAACAAATTTGACAATCTGGAAGAAATGGATAAATTCTTAGAATCATACAACCTTCCAAAACTAGATCAAGAAGAAGTAGAGAATTTGAATAGACCAATCAGCAGTAAGGAGATTGAAACAGTAATCAAAAACATCCACCAAAATAAAAGTCCAGGACCAGACGGCTTCCCTGGTGAATTCTACCAAACATTGAAAGAAGACTTAATACCTATCCTTCTCAAACTCTTCCAAAACATTGAGGAGGAGGGGAAGCTCCCAAACTCATTCTATGAAGCCGACATTACCCTGATACCAAAACCAGACAAGGACAACACAAAAAAAGAAAATTACAGGCCAATATCACTGATGAACATCAATGCAAACATCATCAACAAAATATTAGCACATCGCATACAAAAATACGTTAAAAACATTACACACCATGATCAATTGGGATTTACTCCAGGTATTCAGGGATAATTCAACATTCGCAAATCAATCAACATAATACACCACATTAATAAAATGAAGAATAAAAATCACATGATCATCTCAAGAGATGCAGAGAAAGCATTTGCCAAGATACAGCATCCATTTATGAAAATTCTGAATGAAATGGGTATAGAAGGAAAGTACCTCAACATAATAAAGGCCATATATGACAAACCCACAGCTAATATCATCCTCACTGGTGAAAAACTGAATGCTATCCCTCTAAGAACAGGAACCAGACAAGGATGCCCACTGTCACCACTCCTATTTAACATAGTACTGGAAGTCCTAGCCAGAGCAAACAGGCTAGAGAAAGAAATAAAAGGGATCCAAATTGGAAAGGAAGAAATGAAACTGTGATATTTGCAGATGACATGATTTTATAAATAGAAAACCCTTAAGATACCACCAGAAAACTTTTAGAAGTAATAAACGAATATGGTAAAGTTGCAAGATACAAAATCAACATACAAAAATCAGTTGCATTTCTATACACTAACAATGAAGTAGCAGAAAGAAAAATTAAGAATACCATCCCATTTACAATTGTAGCAAAAAGAATAAAATACCTAGGAATAAACTTAACCAATGAGATGAAAGAGCTGTACCTGGAAAACTATAAAACATTGCTGAAAGAAACTGAAGAAGACACAAAGAAATGGAAAGATATTCCGTGCTGTTATATTGGAAGAATTAACATAGTTAAGATGTCCATACTTCCTAAAGCAATCTATAGATTCAATGCAATGCCTGTCAAATTTCCCACAACATTTTTCACAGAAATAGAACCAAGAATCCTAAAATTTATGTGGAAAAACAAAAGACCCTGAATTCCTAAAGGAATCCTGAGAAAAAAGAACAAAGCTGGAGGTATCGCACTCCCTGATTTCAAAATATACTACAAAGCTATAGTAATCAAAACAGCATGATACTGGCACAAAAACAGACACACAGATCAATGGAATAGAATCGAAAGCCCAGAAATAAACCCACACATTTATGGGCAGCTAATCTTTGACAAAGGACCCAAGAACATACAATGGAGAAAAGAAAGTCTCTTCAACAAATGGCTTTGGGAAATCTGGATATCCATATGCAAAATAATGAAACTAGACCCTTACCTTCCACCATACACAAAAATTAACTGCAAATGGATTAAAGACTTGAATGTAAGACCTGAAACTATGAAACATCTAGATGAAAACATAGGCAGTAGGCTCTTCGACATCGGTCTTATCAACATATTTTCAAGCACCATGTCTGACCTGGCAAGAGAAACAGCAGAAAAAATAAACAAATGGGACTTCATCAAACTAAAATCTTCTGCACAGCAAAGGCAACCATCAACAAAAGGAAAAGAGAACCTAACAATTGTGAGAAGACATTTGCAAACCATAAATCTGATCAGGGCTTAATCTCCAAAATATGTAAATAACTCATGCATCTCAACAACAAAAAAACTACCAACCCAATTAAAAAATGGACAAAAGACCTGAACACACATTTCTCCAAAGAACATATACAGATGGCCAAAAACACATGAAAAGATGTTCAAAATCATTAACTATCAGGGAAATGCAAATCAAAACTACAATGAGATATCACCTCATGCCCGTCAGAAGGGCTACAATTAACAAGACAGGAAACAACATGTGTTGGAGAGGATGTGGAGAGAAGGGAACTCTCATACACTGCTGGTGGGAGTGCAAACTGGTGCAGGGACTATGGAAAACAGTATGGAGATTCCTCAAAAATTCAAGGATAGAACTACCATCTGATCCAGCTATTCCACAGCTGGGTATTTATCCAAAGAACTTGAAAACCCAAATGCATAAAGATACATGCACCCCTGTGTTCATTGCAGCGTTATTCACAATAGCCAAGACTTGGAAGCAACCTAAGTGCCCATCAAGGGACGAATGGATAAAGAAGATGTGGTGTATATACACAATGGAATACTACTTAGCCATAAGAAGTGATGAAATCCAGGCATTGGTGACAACATGGATGAAAATTGAGGGTATTATGCAAAGTGAAATAAGTCAGATGGAGAAGGTCAAATACTGTATGATTTCCTTCATTAAGTAGTAGATAATAACAAAAATAAACAAACACATAGACATAGACATTGGATTGGTGGTTACCAGAGGAGCAGTGGGGAGGGAAGAGGGAAAAAGGGATAATTCAGCACATGTGTGTAGTGATGGGTTGTAATTAGTATTTGGGTGGTGAACAGGATGTAATCTATGCAGAAATAGAAGTATAATGATGTACACCTGAAATTTATACAAGGTTATAAACCAATGTTACTGCAAAAAAGAAAAAATTAAAAAAAAAAATAAAAGAGAATTGAAACTAGGAAATTAATCTGTATTTCTGCTCTGATTTCGGTATTTGGGGAAAATGGGTAAAGGGCTCAAAGATGTCCTTGGAAAACTGTAAAGAGCTCTCTGAGCTGGGATGGGCTATTTCGACTCTGTGGGGTTACTTCTGTGGAAATCCAGATGGGGGATATTCTCATGACTTTGTTCCTTTGGGTTTTTAAATGCCATTAGAGGGCCTGCCCCGTGGCTTAGTGCTTAAGTGCATGCGCTCTGCTGCCGGCGGCCGGGGTTCAGATCCCAGGTGCCCACCGACACACCGCTTCTCCGGCCATGCTGAGACCGTGTCCCACATACAGCAACTAGAAGGATGTGCAGCTATGACATACAACTATCTACTGGGGCTTTGGGGGAAAAAATAAATAAATAAAATTATTTTTAAAAAATGCCATTAGAAAGTTGTGTTTTAAACTGTTCTTTGATACTAATAAAATTCTCCCAAATGTGACCTATCGTAACTAATTTTGATTTCTAAGCATGCAGACCATTTTAAAAATTAGTTCGACTCATCCAAGTTAATTTGACTAGGTGAAGCAATGGTTGGCAGTATGTAGGGCTATTAGAAACACAGATTTTAAGGCACACTCATCCCTATGGCATCATTACGTGCATTTTGACAGTGAGCTCCAGTGAAGCTTAGGCAGATTTCAGTGAGATAAGCGTGCCTGCAGACTTATTCTAATGGTGGCCCACATGGGTCTCAGGTGCAGGGTTGTAGTAAATATCTGTGCCTGAAACCTACTACAAGAGAAACCAATCGAGGTTGTCTTTATTGCGCCCTAGGCACTGGGAGCTTTTGAAATCTCCCCACTTGATTCCAGTGGGCAGCAAATTTTGAGATCCACTGGAGGTGGTGTGCAAAGATTTCACCTAAGTCACCTGTGATTTCCATTTTCTCATTCAGGAAAAGTTCTGACTAGGATCCAGAAAAATCCCATGTCTCAGTAAGGAACATTTCCTTAGGAAGAACTAATGACTACTCCTACTTTCCTGTAAGACATCCATTGACGAGTGTTTCTTTCTGTCTGCAGAATTCTTTGCTGCCCGAGCGGGGCAGCCCCTGGTGGAGCACACAAGGTCATGAAAAATAAGGGAAAACTCAAGATGTCGCATTTGGGCCACAACCCAGCCTGCCATAGCTTGTGAAATGGTCCAGTCTCCTTGGGACCTGGGTCAGAGTTGCTTCCTTTTGGTACCTAGGCCCTGGTCTCATGGCCTCCATCCTGCCCCATAATTCTCTTAGATATTCCGACAACCCTATTCAGGCCAGGGCCACCATAGAACAACCACACACCAGTGCTGAGATGACTGCTTTCCCTAAATCGAACTAGGGGATTTCAATGGCAACCCGGAGTTGTGAACACGTTAGCTAATACTCTTTTTCAAAATTCGTGTACACAGAAATTTCTTAGATGGACAGGGCTCAATACCAGGGAATTAGGAGTTTGGAAGTCTACGAAGTATGCATCCATTTCTATTTCTCACAACTTCCCTGGGGACGCTGATGCTGTTCTCTCAAGACCCACTTCCACTGGCACTCAGCCTGGGAAAGCAAGCACAGGACACACAAGCCCTGATAGCCAACAATCACCTCTTGATACAAACAGAGTGGCTGTCTGTGAAGAATACCCAAGGTCTGACAGAAAGCCTACATTATGTGCTTAACCTCAGGATATTGAGAGAATAATACAGGAGGAACAGGTTCTCAGCAGGACAGCCTTCAGGAAGTATCATGCCTTCCTACATTCAGATGACGTTGCTTGAGCATCTAGTGTGCAGTCACATGTTCCTTAGGGCTCCCTGGGTGCAAGGAATTGTTCTGGCAACCTCAGAACATTAGAAGAATTAACTCTGCTCTACCTTGGTAGTTAGGACTCTAAATCCCGCACCAGGAAGGAAGACGTGGAAAAGGGAGATGTGGGAGCAAAGACATTGCAGCCAGACAGGCGAATTGATGGGAGAACAGTATTGTGACCTGGAATAGTTTCAACAGCTCAGGCACAGTTAGGAAGCCAGCCTGGCACCATAATTTTGACCAATGGCAGTTCTTGGGCACTTGAACGGAAATACAAAATTCTGCACGAGGAGGAGGGTTTCCTCTGCAGCCGTTGCAGGCAGACTGGAGCAGTTCCGGTGCCCCCAAGGCATCTTGGAAAAAATTATGGGGGCTCCTGCCCACCATTCACTAGCCTTCTATGTCATCCAGAGCCATTCTTTTGTCCCTGAGCTGAAGTGGAAAAACTAGTGCTGGCTCCAGCTGGCTAAGGATGCCCACACTGGGCTTTCTGACAGCTCAAAACCACTGCTGGTCCTCAGACAAAGTTCTAGATTTGTCCAGAGACTCAAGCAGCCAAGGACACCCTTCTTCATTCTCTGCTTCTGGCATACAATGGTCTCAGCCTCGAAGATGAAGAACAAATATTTCAGGAATGTCTTCAGACAGACAGGTTCTTTTACATAGAGGGAGAGTCTGGGAGCTGCACTCTCTATATCTGTCTCTTTGGGAACCTGCTTGCACATCTTCAGTCAATCAGGAACTCTTCAGAAATAGAGAATCGCTATTCATTGTGGAATAAAGGTAACCAGAACTATAAACCATAAAGACAACAGGTAAAATAATAAAAATAACGGTGAATAGCAATGATAACAATGAGGATCATCGACCCATTGGTGCTAATGCCAATCATTATAATATTGGAAATCACGCTCAGCCTCTGAGGAGGGCAAATAAACATGCAGTTTATCTTACAGAATTACAGTCGACTGAAACACTCCACATTGGTATACCCAACAGGATGCTTTCAGTCAACTTCTTGTCTCCAAAGACAGAGAAACTGAGAAGGAGCCCCCAGGGTTTGCTTCCTCTCCACACAGTGCTGCACACACTGCCAGGGTCATGACACATGAGAAATGACAGCATTGTGCACGCTTGGAAATGAAATCTGAACCTCTTTGTTATTGGCTGGTGATACGATGGTCTATGAGTCACATCCTAGCAAAATCTGAGAAAAAGTCCTTGAGTGAATAGCTGCTTTCAAACAACAATCCAAGTACAGCAATCGAACTTCCAAAATCCGTAGCATTCATGTCTAACTGCAATAAACTAAAATACTACGATGGAGGAGAAGGGTTACTGACAATATCCCTCCTTCCGAAAAGAAAGAGATCCAAATATGAAATCTCAGAAAACCTCTGTAGAGTTTTATGAAAAAACAGAAAATACCCCTAATTGAAATAAACGGACATATAAATTAGGAGCAATTAACACACATCTTACTTGCAAAAGAATCAACAGAAAACACTTTCTCTTGCAATTTCTCATCCATTCCCTTCTTAATGCCAAGGGATTTTCTCCTCAGTGCTGAGGGGACAATTGAAAAACTAAGAATTTTTCAGGAACACTTCACAAGCGATATTTGGTCTTTCTCAGTGATTTACATTAGAAGCCACATGATATCAATGTTTTTCATTACAACGTCAACTTTTGTCATTGATGGTGAAAACTTGAATTACATGCTGAAGGTAGGGTTTGCCTAATGTCTCTACTGTTGACCTTGTTCACTATGGTAGTTTCAAATGGTGACCTCTTTCCCTACCATTCCTTTTGCATTTTTAGTTGGCCTTCTACTGTTAAGGAGTGTGTCTCATTTCCCTCCTCATATGAAGGCATGTATTCAGGTGTGTCTGAATATTATAATTTACTTACCTTGTATGATCTCTTGGACTATATTATTCAATGTGCTGAAATCCAGTATTGTCATTTTTCATTCGATGATATATTTGTCCCAAATGTGGCTACCAGAGTCCCTTCAATCTGCTTCTTTTTTCCTTTTCACCTGTGCACTTCCTTTTTTGTCTATTTCTTTACTTTCTAGCAAAATATACCTCAGGCTCATCTTGTACATTTCCTCCCCCAACACCAATTTTGCATGTGCCTGCCTCAATCAACCATTTCTCCAAGGAATCTGGGTTCCTATTATTGAGGAATGAAAATTAAAAATGAAGATTTGAGTGGTATTTGCCATTGTGACTGAGGTGTCATGGCTTCTAGGCCCTTTCAGTGCACAGGGTTAGGATGTAGACACATGCACACACACACACATACACACATCATGAATTCACGCTAATAAGTCTAATTCCAATGTAACACCCAAGACTTATCTTCTTATTCCTCCTTAAGTATTTGTATCTCCATTTTCCATTACTGGGTAACTTAAGTCGAATAACCTAAATACATTTAACCATGAACTCAGTCACACAATTCGTAAAAAATACTTCCAATATTGCTACACTCAATCACTGGGAAAAAAGTCAAGTAGCCATAAGAATAATTTGCAGGTACTTTTATCTTTCACTTGAGTATGTACAGTAAAAACACTGTTAAAACTTACTTGAATTTGTTTTTAATTTTATTTGTGAGATTATGATAGTCATTTGATATAAAATTAAGTTCATTTATTTGTTTTCATTTTCAATATTTTTCTGCCCATCCTTGTTTATTTAATTTCATTTTTGAGTACAAAAATTCCAAAAGAAAAACCTTATAAACAGGTGTCTTCAGAAGTGTCCTCCTCCTCCTGTCACTTCCTCAATGTTCCTCTCCACCCCCTACAGATCACTGCTTTTACTTGGTGTCCTTCCTGTGATTGTGTTTTCAAGGCAGCAGACTGTTTCTGGCGTCACATCTCTGACATCCTCTTTCTGACCTGTTGGCCCTCTTTAAAAGGGCTCACCCGATTAGGTTATACTCAGCCAGGAAAAACTCCCTTGTGATTGTCTTGCAAATAGCCGACTTGAGGCCTTAATGACACCCGTGAATCCCTTCACCATTGCCATATAGTGTCACCTAATGAGGTGAATATTTCATCACTTTCAAAGGTACAGAACAGAAGCAAAAGAAGGGGATTATACAGCGGTGCACACCAGGGCATGGAATCTATGGGGCAAACACAGAATACTGCCTAGCAAAATTACTGTCAGCCCCCTTCCAACTCAGTTGTAATTTATATGAAGAACTGCTTGGGGTTTAACAAAAAGCACTGGGAGAGAAGAGAATGATCTAGACTCAACACAGACCCTCTATCCTTGTCTCAACCACTCATCTCAGATCTGGACTCCTAGGTCCCCTCAGTGATCCCCATATTCCCCCATCCTGTCCTTTAACCACATTAACTCTCGCTACCTGGACCCAATTCCTGAGGCCAATGCACATTCTGGACCACCAGTATTTTTCCCATAGCCCAGCTCTTCCCTTGCTCAGGTCACTTCCAGTGGCTTAGCCTCTCCATGAGCTTGAGCTTACCTCCAGATGCCCCCTTCTGCACCCTCATTAAGTAACCTGCCTCCTCATGCCACGCCCTCCTTTCTGTTTTTGTCAACCCCTAAGGTCACCGAAGACTCCCTTCAACTTATCCCTGATCCAGCAACACCCTGTGCCTCAGGTGTCAGCCATGCGCCTGGGCACAGCTGCCCCTCACCCACTTGTACTCACTTCTCCTTCTGCTGGTGTTTTCCTAGCCCAACTCGGCTCTGGTGTCCTGGCCTCTCATCCATTCTCTCTCTTCTCCTCTGACTTGTTCAAGATAGGAATGATAATGGCAGTGCAGGTAGGAAAATGTGGACAGGTTTGACGTTTTAAAAAGAGGAGTATTATTTTAACATTAAACTTTATTCACAAACTATGTGTTTATTCTTCCACGTTTGTATTAATTTTTACCACGTACAACATTTTTAAACACTGCTATAATAGTTAAATTGAATCATTTTCTATTATGATATTTCAGTTTATTTAGGTTATTTTATGATTGACCCAGGTCTTTGTAATTATGTATAAAGCTGCATACAAATATAAATTGAACAAAATTTTAGGTTTTTGAGGAACAACTTTTACTGTACATATGATTACAAGTAGTAATCTATTGAAACAATTTAATCCAATTTTTTATTACATGTTACAAATTCTTTATTAAACTCTCCCAGATCACAGCAAAAACCTACATTTTCATGTTACATTGTTTACAAGAGGTCATTTGGCAAAATTCTGAACACTTGCATAAAGTGTAGGTTCAAGGATTCACCATAGAATTTTTTGGGGGGTCTCCACTGTAGAGTTTGCTCACGTTGCTTTAAAGGATAGATTATAAATAGAAATATTCTGACATCGATTGCAGACCTACAGTTTCTCCACTGTGTGAGTTCTCTGGTGTATACAAACATTAGAGTTGAAGATGAAGATGGTTTTTCACTACATTTATAATGTTCGGTCTTTCACATCAACTAAGATCAGAGAACTGATTGAAGGCTTTTCTACTCAATGTGATTGTTTTCTTTAAGTAAAGGGTAAGACACGTGCCTGGAGTTCCGGCCACACTCATTTAATATACAGGGTTCCCCTCTAGTGTGAACTCCCTCAGGCTGTCTAAGGCCAGAGCTTTGACCAAAGGATTCCTATGGTTTCTCTCCAGTGTGAATTCTCTTATGTTGACTAAAGGATGAAGGATGACAGAAACGTCTTCCACATTTATTACAGACATAGGATTTCTCTCCCACGTGACTTCTTTTGTGTGAAAGTAAGTTAGCAGTTTGGCTGAAGTGTTTTCCACACTCATTACATTTATAGGGCTTCTGTCCAGTGTGTGTTCTTTGGTGTATACAAAGCTGAGTGCTCCAAGGGAATTCTTTCCCACACTCATTACATTTATAGGGATTTCCTCCTGTGTGAGTTCTTTGGTGTGAATGTAAGTTAGTGCTTTGGCTGAAGTGTTTCCCACATTCATTACATTTATAAGGTTTCTCTCTCGTGTGACTCCTTTGGTGTGAATATAAGTTAGTGTTTTGGCTGAAGCATTTCCCACATTCATTACACTTCTAGGGTTTTTCTCCAGTATGTGTCCTTTTGTGCATAGAAAGCTGAGTGCTCTTGTGGAATTCTTTCCCGCACTCATTACATTTGTAGGGTTTTCTTCCCATGTGACTTAACACATGCTGAGTCACTGTGGATCTGTAAGTGAAAACTTCCCTATACTCATTACATTCATAGGCATCCTCTCCAGAGTGGAATCTCTGCTATTTGAAGGAGATGAGAAGCTGTTAAAGAATTTCTCATATAGGTTCATTGAATCTCTTCTCTACACATGACTTCTCAATTGATCATGCAGTGAATACCTCCTATCAAAATCTTCTCCACATTATTTACGTATGCAATGCATGTTATTTCCTACAATGCAGAGACTTCCTCTTTCATTACATCTCAACTGCAGAGCTACCATATTCATTTTAAAGATTTCATTAGATTCAAACATTAGATGTATGAACCATGTTTATGCAACTGTCCTTTTATAAGAAATCAGGTTATGGTTTTGAGCACACGTTAATATTTTCTCTAACTTCAAACTACACGAAACTTTCTGCCGAGGCATAAAGTTTCCTCCCAACTCAAATTACAGTCACGTGATTGTGCTGCTTTCTAAGATCTTTCAGTTCCCATGTCTTTGATGTGGAGTACGAGGGTGTCTTCCCTTGAAACTTACCATTGACATGCAGGTAGAGTGGTCCTTCATGCAGGTGTCTTGTACAGATATTATCTCTTGTTTAACAGGGCCACTTTTCCTGTCTAAAATAATGTAAAATGAATAAATTACCAGTGTGGCATGAGAAGGGGAAAACTGTAGAAAGCACGCAAGGCCTGTGTGTGGATGTTTCAAACGCTGACCCTTACACAGGGAAAGGATGTGAAAAGGAGGAATACATCAGTGAGTAGAACACAGGTCACGAAACTGAAATTAGAAAGTATTTTCAGGATTGAAATAAGAGAAACAATACAATCAAGTTTGGATGTCAGTAAAGTAAAGAGAAGAAAAACTGTCAAAGGGAAGTGAAGAGGACAAAGGACACAGGTGAAACTATATCTTCAAGAGGACACAAGCATTCCTTTGCTGAGGCCAAGAGGAAGTACAGAAGAGAGTACAGGCCCCAATGGCCTCTACACTTTTCTGAAAATATAAATCACTCAAGGAAATATGCAGCTGATATTTCCCAGGCCCTGCTCTCCCAGGATCAGGATCTTCCTGGTACTGAGCACAGCAGCCTGGAGCTCACCTGGACTGAGGCCTTGGGGAAATCCTCTTCCTTCCCTCCACAGCTCCTTTCCTTGCTCCAACTGAGAAATCATATCTGATTTGCAGACTTCATACCCTGTTTGTGGGGAAAAATGGTTCACCAGTTTTGGATTCTGTGCTGAGAACCATGCATGCTCTTTAGTTTCAGGGAAGAATATCCAGGAAGAACAAGGTGAACACTGAAGGACAGCCCAGAGAAGAGCACCTGGAACGATGACGATATTCAAGGTCCTTCACCAGCGCAGGAAGAACATCATGGCACGTGGCAACATAGGGAGAATTTCTTGTTGCTGATGTGCAGGTTTAACGTCAAAGACACAGTGTGGAAACCTCAGGGTTTTCAACAAAGGAGGAATTAAATGACCCCACAGTAGGCTGAACTTCATTTTTAAAAAAAATCCAATGCATCGAGGTTCCACCAAAACAATATATTTTGTATTTGGAAATAGATAATTAGTTTAATTTCCACGAATAAATTTTTAACCACCAGGTGCGTGTATAGAGAAGAATAGTTATTTAGTAAATATTTAATACTTTCATTCATTTATTTAAAAATATCCATTGGATTCCCAGCACAGTCCTGGTTGTTAGAGATCAAGAACAAAGAAAGACATCAAAGAGTGGTCAGGAAATCTGAAATCTTTTGTGATGACAAAATAGGTGTAAGTAAATAAAGAAATTATCTTCAAGGAGTTTTAATAACCCTGAAGGAATCTGAATGAGGGCTGAGCGGGGGCATGTGGGGAAGCTGTTCTGGATACTTGTTGACTGAATAAATCGGTGTTGAGAGACTCACCCACGGAGACCAGATGACTGATGTTCTCCAGCATCACATCTCTGTACAGCTTCCTCTGGGACGTGTCCAGCAGGGCCCACTCTTCCTGGGTGAAGTCTACAGCTATATCCTTGAAGGTCACTGACTCCTAAAGCATCAAGGACATTTTGATTCAGCCAGGGCCTTCCCTAGCAAGGACCATGGAGTATGCTGGACGTGATA
Organism: Ceratotherium simum simum; assembly: GCF_057802395.1. Lineage (NCBI taxonomy): Eukaryota > Metazoa > Chordata > Mammalia > Perissodactyla > Rhinocerotidae > Ceratotherium > Ceratotherium simum. Next base: position 8,020,949 of record NC_141927.1, read on the forward strand.
GTGCTGGGGACAGGCTGCTGCATGCATGGAAAGCTCTAACACTCTTTGGGGTTCCAGTCAATGTTGCTCTGTGCTGACACATCATGTGTTGTTCACATATATCCACATAAATGTACGCACATTTTGCAAACATAACCTCAATATGAACGATTCTGATGAGGTTTGGTGGGAAATAATCTGGACATAGCAATGCCCAACATTCTGCAGGACTGACTGGGCCTGGATAAATAGGTGTAGTCTCTCTCTACATAACTCACGTGTTCATGATAAGCCATAAGACTTACATTTCAGAAGGAAAACCCAGGGAGCCCTAAGCCTGCTGTCCGTAAGGAACGTGCTAGCCTGACCCTCCTGTGGTAAAGCTTTGCGTGTCAATTCTCTCTGGGACCTCCAAGCATTGGTTGTCATTACCTCTCCTGTATCATCATCCTGTCTACATGCTCATGGGTAATAGTAGCCTCTCAATTGAACCTGATCTTTCCAGTCCTTCAAAAACTGCTATAGGTATTTAAGTTTTATTCTATTAAAATCCTTCTCAATGCACAGCCAATATTAAGAAAACAATACTCACCAAACATTTATTTGCTTTTTCAAATTTGAACAAAGTTTAATTATAAAGAGGGAAACTGGGTTGTTGGGGACAAGAGTGGTAAGGAGAAATTTTTCTTTTGTTAAGTTATTAAAATGTTCAAGTATGTTCTATAAAAACTTTAGTGAGTTTAAAATTGGAGAAAGTAACTAAATGACTCCTCATTGCTCTCTTGCTCCCCCACCCCCATCTCAATGCTGCACAGCCCTCCTCTGCAGCATCAGAAACACTGATGGACTGAACTCACCTGAAGAAACATCTCCCTCCCTACAAGACTGTAAACTTCTGCTCTTACTCATATCTATCATCTGTGTTCACCACATGCCTAAGCCCACTGCAGACACCAACAGGGTTAATGAGTGAGTTCCTTCCTAGCCGAGGCCATGGGATGGAGGAGAAGAAACAACTCTTCACCTTTTCTTCAAAGACAATTTTCTTCCGCAATAAATTAGTGTAAGTATTGGGTAGTGGATTATTGTTTGATCAGTCTCTGACCTTCCACGAGCCTCCCAGAGTCCTGATGCAATGTGACTGACACTAATATTTCAAGGGGGCACACAGAAGATCCAGGGCAAGAAGAGAAATCTCCTCATCCCCTGGACAAAGGTATCAATTCAGGAGAAAGAGCAAGTGCTACTCACCTGTGGTTGCATTGTCTACACCTCAGTCGCCCCCGTCTTCCCGTGTATTTTCACCCAGAAACAGTCGAATAAAGAAGCAGACAAAGCTGAGAAAAAAGAAAGAAACCACGAGACTCCAGTCTTTCCTGACATTTCTAGATATGCCCATCCTGAATCCGCAAACATTCACACGGTAGCGACTCCCTCCCATAGTCCAACCCACATGTAACTGCAGAGTGAACAAGGAGAAATGGGGAGGAGGGTCAACAATAGGAAGCATTTGGCTATTGATGCTCATAAAGGAGATATTAATATCCCCATTCCAGAAATAACAAAAGTATAGGGATTTATAGTTTAATTAGACATGATATTCAGATGTATTATTTAATTCCATACTTGGCACCAAATTCTAGGAGAACTTGATTCTTGTCACCTGGAGACTCTTATACCCATAACCCAGGGCATCATTCTGGAATTTCTGATTTTATAATTCTTGGTGAGGTTCACCAGCATGGTTTTCTAAGACCCATCTCAGCTCATTATTGCCGCACACTCTCTCTCCTCTACCCTGTCCTAACCCTCGAGATACACTTGCCCTCAGTCATCTTGGCTCCTTCACATGTGGGATTCAGGCAAGCTTAGTGACTCAACCTTAGCTGTATACCTCAGAGACTTGCATATGTGGCCAAGAAACACTGAAATGTCTTTAATGTTGGGCTGGAACAATTCAAAGACCCATCCTTCAAGTGTTCAGTGACTTATCATGAAGTCCAGCACATACAACCCGTTGCACAGGAAAGAAGCAGGAGTGCATTCATCACACTGTACTGTTGTGATGCACAAACTCCATAGACAGACAGGCTCATACAATACAGAATGAAGGGGTTTATGTTTGGAGGAAATGCATTGACTGCTTGGGATATTTCAGTGAAATGGTGCCTGGAGTTCTAGTTATTTTTATCAACAAGATTATCTCTGCATTTCATAATTTAAGTATATGAAAGAGTTTGTCAACTCTAAAGTTTACTACCTAAAAAAATCTTTGTAACTACACGTACTGCATTAACAATCACTGATGATGTGCCAAGAACAGGATATGATGAAAATGCTTTGAGGGACTGGAAAGACAAAAAAAATCTGTTAGTATTACTTGAGACTCTCTGAGTAGAATTTACATATATATTTTTACATACATACATTTCATTTAATACAATAAGCCTGTCTTTATGGATTAATTACACATTTAACAAGTGATGTGCTCTAAGTTCAGAAAGCTTATTTATATGACACAATTGCATGGCCAGAAATTGACAGAGTTAGAATTTAAAATGAGCTCTGCCCACCTCTGCATGTCAAATCGCTAAACTTGCTCATCTTGAAGGCAGACACCAGAACCACATTTAACCTGTTCATCTCACCTGTCAGATCCATGACCAGAGACTCCTCCCTCACACACCTTGTGCTTTTAGCCTGTTCATACAATTACTCTCCACACTCAAGTTCTCCTACTACGTGGGAACCTCCAGGTCAGTGACCCCAATTTCCAAAATCAGCCCCCACCTCTCTTCATCTTTATTGATCATTGCAACACACACATACTCATTTCAACATATACACACCAAGACCAGCAATTCTCATGCCCCTTAGATCTTCTCTGCATCTGCTGATAGAGACCCCAACCCCAGATGTCTCTGCATCTGTCACAGGACAGGATTAGGTATTGATCTGGTCTAATTACAGTGTCACAAATCTCCTGAAGGCTTTTTCTAAATATCTGGCATCCTACTATGGCTTAAGAATAAACTCATTCTCCCATGCTTAATAAATATTTCAACATTCCCTGTGCCTTTCGAATCTCACAAATTCTCACCTTTTTCCTCATTTTTCAAAAATGGCTTCACTTCCTACTGCAGAGACGAAAAAGATAATTTGAAGAACTACTTCAGCTCATTGTTACTAAATCTACAATTATTCCTGCATTCCAATCCAACAGTGTATCCTCTCTTGTAAAATCTGAAAAATCATCTCTATTCCTGACGAAATCCAAGTTTTCCAATTGTAACCTTTTCTCTCCTCTTCCCACAAATATTTTAAAATATTGACTATAACTGAATTTCCTTTACCAGTAACCTCTTGATTACTTCCACAGCCATCTCCTTAAACTCAATTCATCTCTCCATTCTGGAAACAAAAACCTCCTCTAACCAATTTACATCTAGTTCCTGCCACATGACCTTTTTCTATTCAAAATGAAATTGAAAAAACAGCATTCACTTACAATTTCCTCATACTCTCTCACTCTTTGATTTACAAAAATAATGATCCTCACGTTAATAAACTTGATAAGATCACAGTTATTCCCCCATAGTTAAATCCAATGTGTGTTCTCAGCCTTTTACTTGGAACCAAAGCACTATTGGCACATGATCTCATTTTGGGAACTTTCTTTTTCCTAGGCTTCTCTGACAGCTAAGATTGCTGTCTTTAAAATATTCTAGTCCCTCCTCCCAGGACTCCTCCTCAAACAATAGTGGTGAACTACCTCAAGGTTCAATCCTACTCCTTTTCTCTCTTCTTACAATATGCTATCTTGGAAATCTCATAACGCTCCTTCGCTTGTTTCAATTTCTTCCATTGTCATCTCTAAACTCATAACTAAACACTCAAATCTAGATTCCATGTCTGAGCTATAATCTCCACTTTTATGTATTACAGGCATGTAAAATGAAATATATTTCAAAATGAAGGCATTAACTCTTTTTTAAATAAAAATTTCTCATCTTCTAGTCTTCAAAGGCAGACAATGGTTCCACTAGATATCCAAGGATTTATCTTTGACACTACTTTTCAGAACCACACAACTGAGCATTGCTGTTACCTCTACACTGAGAACTATCATCATCCTTCATTTTCACCCCAATATCGACCCACACAGGACCACACCATAATCACTAGGTTTCAGTCTGAGATTAAATGCCATTTCTTCAGAGATCCCTTCTTTGAACCACTACCTAAGTGAGCCTTTCCTTCTCAACTAGTTGTCTTGAGTAGAACCCTACTTTTCCTTTGGGTCACTCATCTAATATCTCACTATGCATTTATTTGTGTGTTCCTTCCTTCCTTGTCAAGACTAACTGCAGAAAAACCACCTGCAAAATCATAAGGGAAATTTCTCTTTGACTACAATTTATGGATTATTAATAAACAGAAATTTCACACACACAATCACCTAATCTGCCTTCAGATGATTAATACAAATGTCCTCAGTCTGAGTAAACAATCCTCTTCATAATTAATGTTCACTGACAAAACAAAGGAGATTAGGTCTGACCAGGGGAAATTTCCTCCAGTACTCACCAAAACCTAAGTAGATGGAAAACCTGTGATACTGTGAGGTTGTTGAGTTGCTGTCACCACATTTCTGAGGTCAGAGCTCATTCTCTCCAGGAACAGACATACACTTGTTTTTGGACTCACTTTGATGTAGTTGATAACGTCATCAGATTTACAATACAATGGACAGAACCTGTTTACCTTGGATGTCAATCAAGATACAGCCAATCAAGGAACAACTAGTTTAACATAAAATTTTCCCTCTAACTAAATTAATCATTTAGATGCACTTATGAAAAACGGAGTGATTCCTGAAATCCTATTGGTATTCTAAACCATCCAAAAGTCTCAGTACTTGGTGGGTTTTGGCCTGTTCTGCAAACTCTGCAGGGAATTAACAGCAAGCTGATCAGTCTTTATTTTTAATTGGGTCTAAGCTATCAAAATACTCTCAGCCTGTGGGCAATTCTACTTTGGGTATTTATCTGAAGGAAATGAAAATACTAACTCAAGAAGATATCTGCACCCTCAGGTTCACTGCAGCATTATTTACAGGAGCTGAGACATGTAAGAAACCTCAGGGGTCATATATATATATATCTGAATATGATTCATCCATAAAAAAGAGTGACATTCGCAACAACACAGATGGAGCTTGGGGGCATTATGCTAAATGAAGTAAAACAGAGAAAGACAAATGCCGTATGGTCTCATTTATATGTGGAATCTTAAAAAAAAAAAAAAAACTCAGATAAAAGGACAGATTGGGGGTTGCCAGAGGCGGAAGTTAGGGGGTGGGTGAAATGGGTGAAAGGAGTCAAAAGGTACAAACTTCCAGTTATAAAATAAATAAGTCATGGGCATGTAATGCACAGCCTGGTGACTATAGTTAATAACACTGTATTGTATTTTTGAAAGTTATTAAGAGACTACATCTGAAAAGTTCTCATCACAAGAAAAAAAAAATTATAAGTGTGTGGAGATGGATGTTACCTAGACAATGTGGTGATCATTTCACTATATATACAAATATCTAATCACTATGTTGTACACTTGAAACTAAAATGTTATGCATCGATTATATCTCAATAATTATATTAATTAAAAACGAAGAAAGTCTGTGAGGAAGGAAAAAAATGAGTTCTAGTCTTGGCTCATCTGTAACTAGTACTTTGGCCTTGGTTAAATTCCTAAATCCAGAGTGAATCCTTGTTTTCCCCTTACAGTTCAGAACTGGCTATTACTGAATGCCTGTAAAGCCCACTTTTCACTTTAAAAGCCATACTGCAGACCTTTCTTGGCTGTCATTGGCAGCTGGGGACCATTTCTTCCCTATTCTCTGGGCTCAGGAGGGTGCACGGCTGATCCACACACTGTTGTGATAACCGAGCTAATTCACGAAGCTGCTCTTGACTACTGCTAATGCTCTCAACCCCCACTCAGCACCACCACACATAAGGTTAAACAGGGTAAGATGCACCTTTACAAGTAAAACAAAAATTATTGTCTTTACATAGCACCTCTTAGACAACACAACTGTTCAGCTTGTTCTGAATTTGTTAAGAGAACATTTCAGTAGAACCACACTGGTAACACTTTCGAAATTAAAAAGAAAAATGCAGCACTAGAGAAGCCAAGATGTTTATTCTCATATGTATGATATATTCAAGAATTGAAACACTGCGAGGGTTCTAGAGTGTGTATAGTTTAATACAAAGGAAAAGAAAGCCAACCCTGCTTGGGTCTCTGCAAGGATATCTTGCTATGTCCTTTTAAGGACTGTAAATCACTACTACATAGTTTAAAAATATTTCACCTCTCAGAATAATTGAGCCACAGTTCATAACTGATTTTAAGTGTAAGCAGAATGTGTTTTAACTGACTTTTTAAACAATAAAATTTAGAATTTAGATGTCTCAGGATATCTTTCAATAAATCGTAAAGGATTACGAAGAAATGTTAAACAATATATTCTCATTTTGAGTACAACCTTTTGTTTCAAAATCAGTATTTTCCCTACCTTCTTTTTTTATAAAAATTTAATAAATTTGGTAGTGTCCTAGATTTATTTATTTTAACAATGTCTATCACAGTGAGGTCCTGCAGAAAACGTGTCAATACGCTGAAATTAACTTAAAGTTATCTAACACTTTCACTGGGTCATGAGCAAATGCTAATCATGGTAATACTTCAATTCGAAAATAAGATACACTGAGCAGCATTACTTTAAACACGGTATAGACGAGGCAACTTCCTTTAAAGCCAGGAAATAAGTTACGATTTGGATGTAAACAAAATGTTAACGTTTACAATACTGTGAATTTAAATACACCCACTTTTCAATTTTTTATTATCTTTTCAACGACTTTCACTGTTTTGGAAAAATTACCCGCTAACAACGAACAGAAGCGCGCACGGAGCTGCAGACGTCTTTCCTGCCGCCCGGGGCCTGGGCGTGTCCTGACCCGGCCCCTCCGTGTCCCCAGGTCCTTCCACCGAAAGTCAGGGCATTTCGTGCGTTCCCTTCACAACTGTCCATGCGGTTCCCTCTCTCTGCATCTGTATCGAGATTTCTGCCCAGAAACGATGTTGAATCCGTAACAGGTGCTGCACGTGCTCTGATGTCGCCCCCCGAGCCCTCGGGGAGCGGGGCCTTCTGCACGAGAAGCCTGGTTATGACCCTGCAGGAGGGGCCGAGGACCGAGACACGCAGGGACGGCCTGGAATATGCAAGGCTCTAGCTCCACAGCGGAGAGAAAATATCCCGGAGAAGCCACAGCAAGCTCCCTGCTCAGCAGCCCGGCCCCAACCAGGATTTTACTCACTGTAGACGCGACACCACCTCGTCCGAAGCGACAGAGTCCCTGTTCCCCCTGCACACGCGGCCTCGAGGTCCAGGGCGGAATGCGCATGCGCAACACGCCTGTCCGCCAGGGAAGGCCGGAATAGGTGCACTCGGCAGCCCTCTGCCGGTGGTCTGGGAGCAGTGCAGGACGCTCAGAGCTCGCTATTCTGCCCTCGATTTGAGCCCCTTAGGGGCCCTCTCAGGATTGGAGCGGGCGGTTACAGACAAGGGAGGGGAGAGGGCTAGGATGACCCAGGAGGTAACGGATTACAGATGGAGACATTGATATGAGCCATTAAGCAATGTTTACGTTCATATCATTGATGATTATTACTTAGAGAAATGCACCTGTGTCTATATCTATGCATTGGAAGAACTGTTTAACCGGCACAGGTTTTCAGGTGTAGAAAATGAAAAGCTCTGGAGATGGATGATGGTGATGGTTGCACAACAGTGTGAATGTACTTAATGCCACAGAATGTACAATTAACTATGGTTAAAATGGTAAATTTTATGTTATTTATATTTTACCAAAAAATGCAAGGTGGAGAAACAGACATATCCAAAATTTTTTTAAATCTTAGTGAAAATATAGGTTTTTAAAAGTATGCATATGTGTACACATATTTTTTAAAATGTATGGAAATGGTAAAAAACAAATTATGGTGCATTGCCTCAAAAAGGGATCAGATCAAATGTGACTTGATGAAGTTGGTTTGATTAGATCACCTGAACAATCAGAAGAACCTGAAACAGTATAAGAGTCAGGCTGGAAAGCAAACTTCCTCACCGACCCTCCTAAGGCATCCTAGAAACCGCATCCCGTCTAGAGGAGTTTGTCCAGCATCCACCTTTCTGAGGATCCACTGACAGAGGAGGAAAGGACAGCTGGATTTCAGGCTGCTTTGCTCTACAGATTTGGTCCTCAGATCATCCCTTAGAGAAATAGTACAGTGGGAAAAGTATGTAGTGATGTGGCTTTAAGTGATTGTGGAAAGACTTTTTCCTTTTAATACTATTTCTTAGGAAAGAGACTGAGAAAAATGCATCGTTGTAAATGCTGATTATTACATGAAAGTTCAAGTTTCGAAGGCAATATACACCCTGAACAGTGTGTGAGCACTTATGGAAACCTGGCAGTTTTGGTTACGGAAATTTAAAGACTAATTTATTTGTTCATCCTTAGATGAAATTATTAGAACTTAGTTTAAAATTAAAGTACTGAAGATAAAGGAGTCAATAAACAGCCCAGACTCTCAGCTGTGAAGCTGTCATTCTAGTAGTGTGGAAAATAATTTTTCTATATTTAATTTGGAATTTATATTTTGGAATTTCCTCATCTCATGTCAAATATGGCATTCAAGTTTTGAAGAGGAAAGCAGACTTTGTTCTTAATTTTTGAATATGTGTGCCACAGGATTAAATGTAGTGTTCCCATAACCTTGATTATTTTGTAACTCCAAGAAAATGTTTGCTTTCTTTCTCCTAAAGCAATGAAATGTAATAGTTCTAAACAAGTTCTGTAAAATCAGTCATTCAAGTGTGCAAAACTAAATTCACCATTTACAAGTCACGTGTCTTGTTTAAGTCAGAGTCTTCCACTGAGGTTAGGTAATCAGGAAAGAGGATGGAAAAAGTCTGGGTATGATACATCACTTTGTGAGAAATGTGTCTGACTTAGTGGTCACGATGCCTCCTCATCCCTCACTGAATAAGGTGCACGAGGGACTTCTGTCTCTGTGTGACTCTGAAAGTTTTCTTTTTCTTTTGACTCAGGAAATCCAAAAATCAAGTGCCAAGGAAGAGTGAGGTGACGCTCCAAGGAGGTGAGGCAAATGGTGGGCCGTTTCACCCAGGACAGGCCCGCCAGACTCTTTAATACGCAGAAAGGGAAGAAGCAACAGATGGGACGAGTGGCGCAGAGGGCTTCCCTACGAGAGGAGGAGGATCCCAGGGTAAGTGGAGGCTTATGTCTATCGGGCCCCAGGGGATGGCATGGAATGCAGAGACAGGGATCGGACATACAAAATTCTGTGTCCACAACTCCCTTGTCCTTTCTCATCCAAGGATTGCTTGCCTTGGGACCTCACCACCAGGCACATGGGTCCATTCAGAGACTTAGAGGAACAACCTCACTGCTACTTAGTGTCATGTCCAGGCTGGAGTTTATCCAAATCTTTAAATCTGGCTCAGTCTCCTTACCTTTAGACCATCCAATCCATCCTCCTAGGACCCCTCATCAACACAGGCTTTGGGCAGGACAATATTGTCAACATGTTGGCACATAAAGGGTCACGTGACTATGTCTCCTTTCTGAAACCAATATTCATCTCTCAAACTACAACAGTATATTCACCTTTAAATCTGCCTGTGATTTCTGCTGACTCAGTGACCACCTCCTCCTCCACCCGTAGGTGAAGTGCAAGGACTGCAGAGCCTTTGGGCAAGAAGCAGGAGGCACCCTCTGAAGTGCTGGGACAGGGCCATAGTCCTGAACCCTTGGGGTCAAACAGGGTGCAGGAGATCCTGAAACTATGGAAGCCTGAGGCACCAAGGAACCCCAGGCCCTTTAACATAATTAGAGAGAGACAGCACTAGGACAAATGTGAGGAACGTGGGAGTTTTAACTAATCTTTGGGCGTTGAAACCTGTGGAGCCTGTGTCTCTTCCTCTTACACTGTGTGCAAAGACATCTCTAGGCAAAGACACGAACATGGAGAGAAATAGAGAATAGTTCCATATACTCCAAGGGTCCAAACTCAGGAGCCCATTCTAATCCTGGATAATTACTGAGAGGCTGGGACCAGGGCACATCTTGGAACTTTGCCAATGACACGAAGAAAAGCAATGAAGCCTAGATGAAAGTATATTATGGAAGAACCTGGAGGGTTACCTGGAGTTGGGGGAAGAATCTGAGATGAGGGAAAGGGCAGCCTTGTCCAGGGCTTCACTCCTGTCTCACACTGAAACACTGAATAGGTCTGGGTCCCAGTAATTTTTCTCCCATTTGGGGACTTGAAATTGGGGTACACCCATTTGTCATGGTTTGTTCTATAGGTAGTCAGAGCAGCAGAGGATGGTTGAACTCCAGAAATGTCCCAGGAGAGCTCAAAATTGTAAGGAACTGACAGAGTCCTGTGATGATCTGTGGGTGAGTCTCCCCTGGTCCCAGCTCTTTTTCTCGTCTGGGTAACCCCAATATGCTTCAAGACTATGCCCCTTCTGTGAGAGGGAGTTGTTAAAATTCCATTCTGGCCAATGAGATTCCAGTCTGTGAACTTTTAGGATGCCAATTTTCGTTTGTCTCTATATTTTTGTACTATTACTTGCGTGTCTGCCAGCATGCTGTTGAGGACATGTGGAATTTATTTTTTCAGATGCCTCCAAAAGGTAGAATCCTCTATGCATCTTTTAAATTGCTAAAAATACTCTGAAATTGTCCATCAAAATTTATTAGTCATTAATCTGCCTCTAAAAGCTCATTAGCTGTGTTAATGCTTAGAACAGTGTATGAAAGAGCTTGTTTCCACTTAGAGACAATATTAATAATATCCATACTATGAAATCTGAAGTAAAATGTTTTCACTTTGATAATTTAATTGATTTTATCCTACCACTCAGTACTTCATATTTAAAATGACTATTAATGTTTCTTTAACTGCTAAATTAAGTGTTCCATGTTCCATGTCTTTTATTTGGTTGATTTAAATTTTCACTTGATGAAGAAAATCTTAATATATATTCTATGCATGGTGTCTTCTCCTACATGATACAAGCAGGCCAATCAATTCCTGTCCTCACAGCCAAGAAGAGACCTGTCCTGAGCCTGTTCCCACAAGTCAGCACCTATCAGGAAACCAAATATGATATCCACGTGCCCTGCAGTGTCTCCCATCAAAGGACCTGAGCTGAGCTTCTTCTCACCTCATGGAAAAAAATAAGTATAAGAAGTGGATATCCCTGACGCCTCTCAGCCAACATCCAAGCACCTTGGCCAGGACAGACACTCATTCTCAAGCTCACAGACCATAGGTCTGATGTTTGCTCCCATAAAATTCCCCAGGCTGCTTCCAAAACTCGTGGCCTGGGCCATGCTGTAAACTCCCATGCACAAGGAGGCTGATGTAAACTTTCATCCCACCCCACATGCTGCACATAGATTGGGCCAGAACCCCAAACTCAGCATGACGCCACCAGGTGAGCGATCTGCCCAGATCCAATCCAGTGAAGTCCCTGAACTGAGCCCAGCGCTGAGTCTCTGCCTCCCAGGTGAATGGGGAACAGAGACTGAAACTACACTCTGTGGTCTTTAGTGTGAAATTGCACATTCTGACCACACCGAGTGTGGCGAGTCACGTTCCAGTTCCCCTTGTAAATGACCTATTCTGTGTGCTGGAGGCACAGATGAACCCAGTGCAACCAGCGCGCACATCCGCCCGCACCGCGGGCGCTGCGCCCCCGCAGCCGAGTCGCATCTGCTGGACTCACGACACGCTCACTGTGCAGGTTTTTGACTTAAACACATTTCAGGTTGCTGAGAAAGAAACATCTCCGCATTCAGTGTGAGCAGCCCCTTAACGCTAGGCTTTTACCGAGAAGTATCCGAATCATTTAACTTGCTGCAGGGGTCGCAGCGCAGCACCACTGACACAGAGCACTTCGCCGCGGATTCAGACGCACAGACTCCACTTCCGCAGGCGGAAGTACAGGCAGACCGGAAACGCACGGGGCGGAGGCGCACAGACCCCGCCCACACACGCCCCTCCTCCCAGGCCCCGCCCACAGCCTCCTCCTTCCAAGCCCCGCCTCCCAGAGCCCCCAGTTTCCTGCAGACCCGGAAGTAGATTTCCCAAATCAAAGGTCAGCCCCCAGGGCGTGAGTTTCCCTATTTCTGTGTCGCAGAAGCGATTCAGGGCCCCATCGCCCCGCCCTGCACATGCGCAGTCGGGAGGCCCGGACGTAACAATCGGCGCACGCGCGTCCCCGCGGGGAGCACAGCGGGGCCGCGAGAGGCTCCCGGGTAGTTCTGCTGCCGGTTCTGTGGGCGCGTCAGTTTCCGCTTAAAATCGGTCTGAGCCGGTTTGCTCTCCGTTCTTTGTCTTCCTCTCTCCACGGGGTCTCCCCTGTACACCCTGCTTGGGGTCAAGTCCCCACGGGAGGGGGATTCTGGCCCTTTTGCCCCCTGGAGGGCGGCTCCGTGTCGCCGCGCCCTCCCCTTGGACCGGGACCCCGAAGACCCCGGTCACTCCCGAGACCCTCCCTCCGTCCCTGACCCGCGGTCCGCAATCCCGCCCTTCCCTCTCCCTCAGGGAGGCCGTGTCCGTGCGGGGATTCCACCAGGGGCCCCCGTGACGCCGGGTCCTGTGTCCACATCCCGTCCCGTGGTTTCACATCGCGACGCCCCGCGGGAAGGTGTGTTCCTCCCGGGCGGGGCGTCCTCACTCTGTTCCCTGACTGTGGAGGGAGGGGCGGGGGAGGAGGGGGAGGGAGGGGCGGGGCAGGTGGGGGAGAGAGGTTAAAACTGGGGACAGAAGGGGGTTCCAGTGTTTGCTCAGACTTACGTTTAGTGCAAACGCTTCTACCGTTCACTGTTAAATATGTTTCCTGTAATTTTCTGGATTAAAAACACTCTCCCCATAATTTGGCATGATTTTTAAATGTTTTCGAAGGTCAAACTATCGTATAAAACGAAAAAGGTTCAGGTGTTGAATCACCTTTTCATTATTGGATTAAGTTCCAATTTATGATGATTTATCATTATGTAACCATACCACTGATGGCCAAATGGCTTAAACAGCTAACTGGGTAAAACTGTATATACACCAAAGCATTCTTCCATTCCTTATAAATTATGTTGCTAATTCTGTTTTGCACCCATTGCTGTTTTCATTTTGATGGAATAGTTAATGATTTGGTACCTACATTGCTAAGTAAGTCTGGTTATACATTGTCCTTTAGCTCCACCCACCTCTTCCAGATCCGTTTCAGAGTTTCATCCCTCTTTTCCCAAAGGGGCAATTAAGTGGCTGAAGTCTGCTCCTGAGTAATGGCTCTCAATTCTGGGATGACTCTAATCTGCGCTTACATATAAAAGTTAAATTTCCCTCTGCCTTATTTTAGGCATGGTATTTTCTAAGGGAAGTTCTCTTAAAGGGGGTTTGTTTTTCATCAGTTGGATTAGCTTCTGTGATCTTTTTTTTTTCTCCCAAATGGAGCCCTTGGAGGGGCTTCACTCTCATGTCGTGATGGAGGAAAAGGCAGGAACCCTGGCAGGGTCTTAAGACCTATTGATTAGGGACAGCTTCTGGGAGAGCAGGGCCTCAGGGGGACATGGAGGGGCATTGAGACTCCTGAAGGGTCAGAAAGAAGGGACATGTTTGTGAGGGAGAAGCGCTGAAGGCTGCTAGTGCAACTTGGGGAGGGGGATGTCCTTGTCTGAGAGGAAGTTAACATGCAGGTACCTGCAGTTGGGGACAAAGCTTTAGGGCGGCCAACACATCCTAGGTGACCTGGGGCAGGAGCCACGGGGCTTTGACCTGGGAAGGCAACAGGAAGTGAGTCAGGGAAGGGACAGAAATGGGAAGAGAGTGGGAGAAGGAGTGGATGCTGGGCTTACAAGGGGACCTGGGTCAGGGTGATTGGTAGGGCGAGGAAGGGGGAAGGCCAGATGGGACCTGGGCCTGGATGGGGAGCAGGGAAACTGGGGGTTACTGGTAGGAAAGTGACCTTCCCAGTTGCCCATGGGAGATCTAAGTACAGCATTAGATTGAGGAGGAGATGAGGGGAGCTGTGGGGAAAACCAGTGCAGAGGAACTGAGGCCAAGGACGTGGGGATGAAGAGGCTTAGCGGGATAACGGGACAGAAGCTGCTCAGAGGAGAGAGACAAACTGAGGTATAAGTAGGGCTCCTGGAGGCAGGCTCCTGCTTTTAAAGGGCAGCAGGCAGTCCAGTGTCAGCCTGAGACCAGTGAATGTATATCTACTTGCAGGGACCCCCTTAATCATCCTCAGAAAATCAGACCCTTCTTTCACAAAGAAAATCTCTTTAATGTTTCATGATAACAAACAAAAATGATTCCTAGGAACAGTATAATAAAAATAAATATGAGTAACCATGATAATGACCATAAAGACATAAATAATGCTAATAATGATGTTAATATTCAACAAAGTAGATGAAATTTAGCTTATCAGAGTCTAGAGGGCAGAGGTATAGGGACCCTCATCCCGTCCTGCCTTCCATAGGCCACTCAACAGTTTTCAGCAGTTCAGTAGGTGACTGGTTGGGCAGGTTCCCTACAGGAAGGCAGGACCCAAGAGCTACACCATGGCCTCCCCCTCTGGCTCAGTGTCCTGTACTGCAAGGAACAGGGCTCCTCCTGGACTCCATTAGCCCTCACAGCAGAGTTGCCTGGATGCCCTCTTGTCTCCCATATTCCTGCATGGAGACATCTGTCTCCAAGACTCTCAAGTGGGGACATCTGTTCTCCCAGACTCTCAAGTGGGGACATCTGGTCTCCCAGATTCCCAAATGGTGACATCTGGTCTTCACAACTCCCGTGTGCTGCCCATGCATGCAGGAGCCACCTGTGCTCCCGCCTCCTTGGAGGAAGTGGACCTTCAAAGGTTATTGGGGGCCAGCTGTGCTCTCCGTGCTTCCAGGACAGCTCCAGACGTCCCTGGACACCAGATGGATCTTTGAAATTCCTGGAGTTCCTTGCACATCTTTTGTGGGCAGTTCCTGGGCACCTAAATGGACTAGAAAAACCTTAGGAGACTCTGGTGGGAGGTGAATCCTTCTCCTGCCGTTAAATGAAGGATGGAGTAGATCCATAGTCTCCCAGGAGATTTAGAATATTTCTGGAGTGTCAGGAGGACCACAGCTGCCCCAAGGTTGTCTGGGCCCCTCCTTTCACATAGGAAATCTTGTGGAGGAATCTGGTTCTTCCAGAGGCTCTCCTTGGCTTTGTGGGGCTCCACACATGCTTGTTAGGAACTCATGGGTGCTTGTCACCATTTCTGGAGGATCAGGTAGGGACTAGTATGCCCTCCCCAGTGTCCACTGCAGGCAGGAGGTGACCCCTGGCCCTCAGGGGACAGATAATCTTTTAGGAATCTCTTTCTTTGAATGGGCACTAGATGATACAGGGGCAGCCCGGGACCTGCTGTGTGTATGCTGTCAGTAGGGGACCCTCCCAATCGTCCTCAGGAATCGGACACACTTCTGAAATAAAGAAAAATCTTTTCAGTGCTGTGCAGTAATAAACACAAAAGTGATTGGTGTAAAAAAAAAGAAAAACACTTATAATCAAAACGTAGTGAAGCACCACAGATAACTGTGAGAGTTATACTGATGTAAATAAGACAATTTTTAAGAATGTGAAAATGGGGATGGAGATTAGCATACAGGTTCTGCTAAGCACGTGAGGTATGACAGTGTACAGAGATGGAGACTCCTGGGCTAGTTGGGAGAGTCCCGGCACTGCATCATGGTTGTGCTTCATGATGGCTTAGAGGAACAGCAGGAGGGGAAAATATGACAAGCCCCAGGAGGGCATGGGTGATATGGGGGATCTGCAAAACATTCTTGGAGAGGAGCCCTGGGTGGAGGTGAAGGGACCAAGGTTTGTGGCCTGCCTTCCCCAGGACACTCAACAGGTGTCAGTAGTTTGACTAGATGGCTTCTTGGGCAGGGCTAGCTACAAGGCAGGCGGATCTCCAAAGTGACAGCAGAACCTCCCCCCTGGATCAGAGCTCCACCTGCCCAGCATATTATGCACACAGCAACAAATCATCACTCACTGTACAGCTGCCCTTCCGCCATCTAGTCATGCTGGGCTCCTGACTGGCCCCACTTCTTACTTCCCACACCTCCACCCAGGGCTCTTGGAGGGCATCATCACCCCAGGCTGAGTGAAGGGATTGTGGGGCTCCAGAGTTGACATAGATAACATCGTATTGGATAGGTTTGTCCTAGGAGTTCCTTTCTTTGGCTCACAGGCCTGCACATATGGTTTCTATGACCATCAAAGTGCTTCTAATTTTTTCCAGATGCTCAAGATAGGAGAAGACACCTTCCTGAAGCCTCTGTAGGAAGCATGGCATGGTCCCTGCCCCACAGGGGACATGGAAATATCAGAAGATCAACTTCCAAAAGGACCCCATGTGGTGCAGCATCACCCTGGGATTGGCTGCGTGTGTTTGTGTCTGTAGGTGAATCCTCCTCATCTTCATTGAATCAGACACCCTTCTTAACAGAGAATCTCTATAGACTGCTGTATGCCAACAACCACAAAAATTATCAATGACAAGAATGATCATAATAAAAATAATGATGGATAGTAACAATCAAAATGACCATCATAATTATGTGAATACTAATCATTATACTATTGATATATTATCCTAAAAGATTTAAATTATATATAGATTCCTCTGAGTGTATGACAAAGTACCCAGATGGACTTTCATGGCGAAGCTTGAGTTGGCATCCTAGGATTGCACCATGAAATGTTTCCATGAGACAAACACCAGTATCAGGAAGGGAAAAGGTAAACAACCCACAGGAGATGATAGGGTCGTATGGGACCTCAAGCGTGTACCCCTCTTGAAGAAGAATGCCTGGTAGAGGAGGAGGGACTCTGGGTGGAGCCCTCCCTTCCACAAGATGCCAAACAGCATTCTGTGGTTCAGCCAGGTGGCTGCTTCGGTTGAGATCACTGTAAATGGGCAAGTCTCTGAAACCACACATGGCCCTCTCTCCTGGGACTCAGAATCCTTGGTTGTGTGGAACATTAAGCTCCAGGCACTACATCAGCCCTTAGAGCCCAGAAGCTCTTTTGATGTGTGGTGTTCCAGGATCTGTCAAGGTCAGGGATTGTTGGTTCCCTTATCTCCACCCAGGACAATGGGAGGGCTTAATCTTCCTTGCTTCCCAGCAAGAATGGGTCAAAATGGGACCAGGACAAGCAGATGCCCTACAATATCTCAGTTCCAATCTATAGGACCAAGATGTCTGATCCTTGTGGCTTCCAGGACGGGCAGATGACAGAAGGGCAGCCAGACGCTTTGAAGTAACATAATGTTGGGTATTTTCTGTTCCTAATCAGCGGGGTATGTGTACACCATTCATGAAGCTGGATGCCTGACTTCAAGTGAGTAAGACCTACAACATCCGTGAGTGGTCCTAGCTCCTGAAAACTCATGTGTCTGATGAAATGCATGACTGGAACCAGAGTCCTTTTATTTTTAGACCTAATGCTAAGGCACCCATAGTTTATGCAGGAGTCCCCATGTTTGCACATACCAACATCTAGTTTGCATTTCTCATCTCTGCTGCTATGGGTCTTTGGCTTCAGGGAACAAGTGTGTTGCATCATGTGAAGCTGGCACTCTGACTCAAAACGATCTCGATCACACGCAGGATCTGTACCTGTCATTGATGATGAGACTCTTTAGTTTCTTTACCTTCTTCATAGGCTGAATATTATTTTGAATATTATAATTATTAGGATTAGCATCATTGTGTTGATTATCATCATTATTATCATTGATATGCACCAATATTTTTATTATTACATCCATTGTCTGTGTGGCTTATATTTGTGGATATCGTTATTCAACAATGAATAGAGTTTCTCTATTTCTGAAGACTGTCTGATTTACTGAAGATGTGTATGTAGGTTACCCAAGAGACAGACGTAGACACTGCAGCTCAAAGACTCTCCCTCTATGGAAAAGAACCTAGTAATCTGATGAGATTTCTGAAAAGTTTCTTATCTCCTTGGATTCAGAGGCCATTCCATGCAGTTTTCAAATTCAAATTCATGTGGAAAAACTGTTTTCTCCTCCACTAGACAGGAAGCTTCAAAGGTTCAGCAGGGTCAGAGCTGTTTTATTTCATTTGTCATCTTCATGACCCGTTTTTAACTAGATTCCAAGAAATGAGAACTGAATATGTTTGTACTAAGTATGAACAAATCACTTATTTAGGCTTTCAGTGCCCATAGCCAAACCCACCAAGTCTCCTTAGCTACTCACTGCCCCACACACATCAGGGACTGGGGTCTACTGCCTCTGGGATTTGAACCTCATGTAATAATTAACATTGGAAATGATATATTTTATCCATCTCTTTCTCAGAATTCCTATGAAAATTAAAGAATCTGTACCCCACTGCATAAAGTCACATCACTCTCTGTTATTGCTAATGTCCCCTTTCTCAGAGGGATAATCTGAGATGTCAGCTTGGAGTGGAGACTCACCTGAAATCCAGCTGTGCTCCTCCAGTCTCATTATTGACAGGCGGGTGCAGGAACAGCTCCCCTGGACGTAATGCAGCTACTAAGGTTCCTGCAGAAGGGTCAGAGGGGCAGTTTCTTTTTCTGTCACGCTTTTCTACTGTTTGAAGGTTATGTGACCTTGTTAAGGGGATCTCAATCAATCCATGTAGCACAGTGTGGAGAAGAAGTGAACACTGTGGGCTCCTTATCAGTTTCTCTGTCTTTAGAGGCATGAAGTTGACCTGACAACAACCTCTCTGATATACGAATGTAGAGCGTTTCAGTTGACTGTAATTCTTGAAGAGAATCTGTACGTTATTTGCCCTCCTCAGAGGCTGAACATTATTTTCAATATTATAATGATTGGGATTAGCATCATTGGATTGATGATCCTCATTGTTCTCGATATTCACCATTATTTTTATTATTTTACCTGTTGTCTTGATGGCTTATATGTCTGATTATGTTTTTTCCACAATGAATAGAGTTATTCTATTTCTGAAGAGTGTTTCACTGACTGAAGATGTGTATGCAGGGTCACCAAGAGACAACGAAGACACTGCAGCTCCCAGACTTTCACTCTAGGGAAAAGAACCTGTTGGTCTGATGGCGTTCCTGAAATATTGTTGTCGATCTGGCAGGCAGAGGCCATTGCGTGCCAGAAGGAAAGAACCAGGAGGTGTGTCCTTGGCGGCTTGAGCCTCTGGACAAATCTAGAGCTATGTCAGAGGCCCAGCAGTGGCTTGCAGCTGTGAGAAAGCCCCAATGTGGGTGTCCTTAGCCAGTGGAGCCACCACAAAGTTTTCAACTTCAGCTCAGGGACCTAAGAATGGCTCTTAATGACATAGAAAGCTAGCAAATGGTGGGCAGGAGCCCACAAACTTGTTTCCAACGTATCCTGGGGGCATTGGAACTGCTCCTGCCTGCCGGGAAAGGCTGCAGAGGAAACTCTCCTCCCTCTGCAGAATGTTCTATTTCCGTTCAAGTGCCCAGGGACTGCCATTGGCCAACATAATGGTGCAAGGATGGCTTCCTAATTGTTCCTGAGCAGCTGAAAATATACTAGGACACAATACCATTCTCCCACCAATTCGCGTATCTCCCTTCAATGTCCTTGCTCCCTCATCTCCTATTTCCACATGTTCCTTTGTGGCACAGGATTTAGAGTTCGTAACTACCAAGGTAGAGCAGAGTTAATTCCAGTAATGTGTTAATGTTCCCAGCTAAATTCCTCACACTCAGGACACCCTAACAAACGTGGGAGCACACAGGAGATGCTGAATCAATGTTGTTTGAAGGTAGGAACGCAGGATGTTTCCTGAAGGCTGCCCTGCTGACACCCTGTTGTCTCCTCTACGCTTCTCTCAATGTCCTGAGTGTGAGCGAATAATTTAGGCTTTCAGAGAGACCATGGGTGATCTTTCCTGAAACACACTGTGCTTGTTGTGAGAGACTGTGGTTGCCTGTCAGGGAATGTGTGTCCTGTGCTTGCTTTATCAGGCTTAGTGCTACTAAACGAGGGTCTGGAGGGATCAGCATCCATGTCCCCAGAGATCACGTGAGAAATCTAAACTGATGGGTCCTTCCTACTTTGAAACTCATAATTTCCTAACACTGAACCCTGTACATCCATGAAAAATCTATGTGCACAAAATGGTGTGAAGGATTATGAGCTAAAGTGTTCTAAACTCTGAGTTGCCAATGAAAAGTCCTAGGCCAAAAGGAGGGAACTCTGTCCCGTCTCCCAAGGAGACTGGAGCACTTCAGAAGCTATGGCAGGCTGGGGTATTGCAGAAATGTGCCATCCTGACGTTTCCCTTCTTTTTCGTGACCTTGTGCGTTCAACCAGGGGCTGTCCTCCTTGGAAGGCACAGAATCTTGCAGACTGAAAGAAGCACTTGCTAACGGATGCCCTACAAGGAGGTAGGAGCAGTCATTTGTTCTTCCTGAAGGAAATGTTCCTGACCGAGGCAGGGAATTTTCTGGATCCTTCTCTCTCAGAGCTTTTCCTGAATGAGAAAATGGAGATCACAGCTGACTTAGTTGAAATCTTTGCTCACCAGCTCCAGTGGGATCTCAAATTTTGCTGCCCACTGGAATCATGTGGGAGATTTCCAAAGCCTCCCAGTGCCCAGGCTAAGCGATAAACACACCCTCAATTGGTGATCTCTTGCAGTAGGCTTTGAGGCACAGGTATTTACTAACCACCCCGCCCTGAAAGTCCCCTGTGGGCCACCTCTCGTCGCAAGTCATGAAGTCTGCAGGCACGGTAGTCTCACTGAGATCTCGCCTAAGACTCCCTGGGGCTCACTTTCTGTCAAAATGCATGTAATGATGCCGTGGGGCTGGAGTGTGCCTGGATGAATCTGTGTTTCTAATAAGCCCTAGGTCCTGCCAAACATTGCTTCAACCCAGTCACTTCAACTTGGATGAGTCAAAAGAAATTTTTAAAAATGGTCTGCATGCCTAGGAAATCAAAAAGTGCGTACCACAGGTCACCTTTGGGAGAATTTTATTAATAACAAAAGAACATTTTAAAACACAACTTTCTGCAATGACGTGCTTAATAACCCAAAGAGAACAAAGCCATGAGAATATCCCTGCATCAGGCTTTCCACAGAAATAACCCCACAGAGACAACATATTTCATCCCAGGTCAGGGGAACTTTACAATTTAAGCCACCGAATATTTTGAACCATTTTCCCCTGCAAATTCTGAAATCGGAGGA